>NC_056665.1:84888176-85188176 GCF_018350195.1 Panthera tigris | reverse complement strand
AGCTCCCATCCCCTGCAAAGCCAAGAAACAAAGATGCAGGTGTAGGTGTATATCCATAAGACCAGTGAAAGCTCAGGCTCCAGGATGGTCTAAACGCTTTAATCAATAAGTTATGAGCAAAGTTGACCTGACCTTGGAGTAGACAAGAGGCCAAAGCCAACGTACTAAGGCAGCATAATAAAACCACTAAAAATTCTCAAGGAAAACTGTGAAGGGCAGGGTCAAATTTCCTCCTTCTTCCTATTGTTCTGAGTACTGTGTTTGGATGTTTTCTTTACCTTTTTAAGGACAAAGGTCAAAGAATCAACACTGGTGTCTCCTGACTACAGATGGCAAGGTCAGTAGGTGACTTCTCTAAAGAAAAGACTATTGCTCACACCCCATCTGTCTACTGGCACCTTGCTTTGGCTTATATCTCAAATAGAAGTGTCTATGAGGACTACAAATTTCAAAGTCCCTCTAGTCAATTGCACTCTGAAAAGGGGCAGAGTGAGCATTCAGGAGCTTCATGGCAGAGTGACACTGGAGTGGAATCTTAGAGGATGAGGAAAAGTTTCCAGCAAGGGAGAGAAAAAGTCAGAGAAGGCATTCAGAATTTATGTATGCTTGTGAAAACTATAAAAACTGTTCAGAAGAACATGTAAAAAAGAAGCAATAAAAATGTTTTATAAAATCTTCATAATTAATCTTTGTATTTTATATCAGTTCTCCTTATTTTAAGAACTGTCAGATCAGATTCCAATGCCTTCCTTTATAACTATCACAATCATCTAGTTCTTTCCTTCTTCCTTTTGGCCACCCTCTCTCACTGGAGGTTGAAAATTTATGGGTGTCTTCTCTAAATTAAATGCATTCAACACCTTTGGCTTTTAATCAGGGGTCCAGAATTTATTTATTTGCCAGAATTAGTCACATACGTAGCAACATGGAAGGCTGGGAGATTAGACTTTATTCTAGAGTCACTTGTTCAGCCAAAAAGTCATGTTAAAGTAATTATATTAGACCCAGGATGTAGTTGTTCATGCTAAGCTTGATGTTAGCAAACCAGCACTTCACTCAGTTTCTATGCTTGGCTCTCCCAAAAAAGAAAGGCTTTTTTTAGTGCCTGCCTCTCAGCACAAAACAATGTTATGAAAATATTTTTACGTTTTTCTAAAGACTTTATAAATCATGAATTGATTGTAGAATTTTTTTCATTTGGAAAGAAAAAATGCTAAAATATGTATGATTCAGAAATTTTTTATAGGAAAAATACACAAATGAAGATCAAATACACTAAGCAATACGAAAAATGCTTTGAAGATGGTACTATTATGTAAATATAAACATAAAGGTTGTATTATGTTTGTGATATTAAGATTTTCATTGGTATTTCCAAAGAAAGTAAAGGGGGTACCTTCTATTTTTGTAGTTGGGGAAGAAACATACACACATACAAAACCACTGGAGAAAATTTTAATGTAGATTGGCATGATATAAAAGTTTATATTGTGTTGAGAGACAGCTCATAAATGCTGAGGAAGCATTTTAGTTGAGAAACGAAGTAATATATATGATGGAGTACAACTCATTCATTCGACAATGATTATCTGTATGAAATGATGGGAAAACAGTAAGAAGGAATATTAAGCTAGAATGAATTGAACAATACAGCAAATGTGATACTGCTATGACATAAAATCTTGCTGCTTGAATATTCAAAGCCTACAGGTCAGTTAAACTCTATCACTAAATTCAGTTTCTAAGTGAAACTCATTTAGTTTTTATTTTCTGGATTCATTACACTTGGGAGAATACTAAAATGACTCATAACCATTTAGCTAGTAATATCATCAGCTACCTATTACAGAGAATTTCAACCTTTTATCAGGGTTTTTAGTGTGGTTGTTTTTGTTTCTGTTTTTGAGTAGCTATTGTGCACTAAATACACCATTAGAAGAACTAATATTAATGCCTAGAACTTTTCATCTTAAGCCTTTTATGCATATCAACAAATTAATTTAAATAGCATTAGCAAGGCAGGTACTATATAAAGTACTGCCCATTTTACAGATAGGAGAATAGAGCAAAACTGCTTAACACAAAGCAATATTTACACCAGAGAAAAAGGTGGAGGTCGAGGTGGTTAGGTCCACAGTGAAATGAAAGAAATTCTTGGATCCCCAAAGTGTGTTCTAGACAGTGTGTCTTTTATTTCTTAAATGTTCTTTTACCAATAGACTATATAGTGGAATAAAACTCAATTGTGTCTGATCTGCAACAAGTACTAAGGACCTACAGTGCTGTGTCTAGCTCATAGTTAATTATTCTTGAGCATTATAAAAATGTCCTGACTTATGACCATTTGTCTTCTTTATCATGTAGTTTCTCCAGCTCTCAATGTCAAATTTGTAAATGTCAAATTATGTAAAATTTGCGGAATACTTACTTAGTAACTATACATACTTACCACAATGCTTATATGAGATAAAGATTGTGAATGTTTGAAAACTCAACTCATTTTCACTTGTCTTCTGCATATCATACTCTAAAGACCCCTAAAGACAAAGAAAGAACAAAAAAAAAAACAAAAAACCTAACAACTCCCTGCCAGCAGCTTGGAGGATTTTTTTTTTTTTTACTAAGTATAAGATTAAGAAAGCTATCATGAGATAAATAATAATCAGCCTATGATATGTCTCAATAAAGAGAAGAGCCCTTTTTCACCTATGGCCAACATTTCTGCCTGGCTTATGCAACAGCTATTTCCAAGCCTCTTCTCCCTTACCCCAAAAGACTTGCTCTGCAGACATGCCAATGCAGCCTCCTCCTCCTTCCTTGTATGTTGAATGTGAAAGTGAGAGAGTGGCCATCTTAAGACCACTTGGGGACATGCATGTAGATAAAAAGCCAACACTCTAAGGATCACAGAGCAGAAAAACAGAAAGTTGGTAACAGCTGAACTGCCAGACCAATCCTGAAATTGCCTACCTCCAGACATAATGGGTACATAAATGTTATTACAGTCTATTCAAGTGTTAGAATAGCAGGGTAAGTGGGAATAACAGAACTTGCTGCAGAGGGTAGATGTCTGTGGGTTTCACAAGTTTGCACTGTCAGCAAATCGGGCTGCAGGGTGGTAGAAGATCCCATCTACGTGAATCATGGCCAAAAAAAAAGGCCACTACTTTGAATGAAGGATGATATCCAAAACACTCTCCTCCCCACACTCCTTTAAATAAAGAAAGACAACATTTTCTATAGACAAGAAAAAAGACCGGCCTCAGGATTTCCACACTTCAGAGTAAATACCCAAATTAAACAGAGTGAGAAGGGACAGTAGGCTATGGTCCCAAGTAGATTTTTTATTTTTATTTTTTTTATTTTTATTTTTATTTTTTTTTAACGTTTATTTATTGAGACAGAGAGAGACAGAGCGTGAACAGGGGAGGGGCAGAGAGAGAGGGAGACACAGAATCTGAAACAGGCTCCAGGCTCTGAGCTGTCAGCACAGAGCCTGACGCAGGGCTTGAACTCACAGACCGTGAGATCATGACCTGAGCCGAAGTCGGCCGCTTAACCGACTGAGCCACCCAGGCGCACCGATTTTTTATTTTTTTTAAATGTTTATTTATTTTTGAGACAGAGTGTGAGTGGGGGAGGGGCAGAGAAAGGGGGAGACACAGAATCAAAAGCAGGCTCCCAGCTGTCAGCAGAGAGACTGACATGGGGCTCAAACCCACAAACCAGAAGACCACGACCTGAGCCAAAGTCAGACGCTTAACCGACTGAGCTTCCTAGGCGCCCCTGATCCAAGTTGATTTTATTTAATGAGAAACAAATTGTCTTTCATGTGTGAAGCTGACAGAAAGAGTCGTAGATGGGGGCACCTGGGTGGCTCAGTTGGTTAAGCATCCAACTTTGGCTTAGGTCATGATTTCATGGCTCATGAGTTTGAGCCCCATGTCAGGCTCTATCAAAAGTATAATATGGTGCTACTCTAGTAGTGACAGATCCCAAATTACATGAGCATGCAATATGCATTATATGCCTAGAATCATCTTTATCAATGAAAAATTCCAATATGAACTCCACCAATGATTTCTATTATCACACAATTAAAAATATTTTTTAAAAACCCATACAATTATAAAATTCTAATTTAAAAAAGTCTATTGAGGGGGTGCCTGGGTGGCTTAGTCAGTTGAGCGTCCTACTTTGGCTCAGGTCATGATCTCAAGGTTTGTGAGTTCGAGCCTGCATCAGGCTCTGTGCTGACGGCTCAGAGCCTAGTCGGATTCTGTGTCTCCCTCTCTCTGCCCCTCCCCTGCTTGTGCTCTGTCTCTGTCTCTCTCTCTCAAAAATAAATAAACATTAGAAGAATGAAAGGAAAGGAAAGGAAAGGAAAGGAAAGGAAAGGAAAGGAAAGGAAAGGAAAGGAGAAGGAAAGGAGAAGGGAAGGGAAGGGAAGGGAAGGGAAGGGAAGGGAAGGGAAGGGAAGAGAAGAGAAGAGAAGAAAAGAAAAGAAAAGAAAAGAAAAGAAAAGAAAAGAAAAGAAAAGAAAAGAAAAGAAAAGAGAAAAGTCAAGTCTATTAAGGAACCCAGCCAGACATGATACCTAAACATGGGAGACATTAGTCTGGTTCACAGGTGCCAGGGGCCACTGGAGGAGCAATGGTTGGAGTCCTTAGAGGCACAGTTTGTAATTCTCCTTATAAATGAGAATTTCATGGGAGGGGTTTAGGCTGAGCCCCCAAGCACTGCATCCATGCTTCTGAGCTCTGCCCTGAAAAGCTTAGAGTTTCTAGCCAAGGTTGATGTATCCAGTAAGCACAGTAGGCACAGTATTGGACCCACAATATTTTTAAGGATCCACAAAAATGTTACTTTTTAATTTATTTTAAATCAAACAAAGTGAATAAAGTAATAATAATGAACCCAGACTAATTTATATTCATACTTACACTAATGCAGTCATAACATTTTAAATTTTTATTATTTTTTAATAGAGGAAAGCACCCACAAAGATGAAAGCATATAAGGCCCATGACATATAAGTCGTAACATGGCCCTGCCCCTAGAACTGGAGAAACAAGCCCTAGACATCCAGGCAAACGCTACAGCCCCTCGGATGCAGCCTGGTTCCCAGCCTCAGCAATTCTTTTCCATTTAACCAGAGTCCCTGAGTTGACAGCTACAGTTTCTGTCCTATTCCTACTTCAACTATTTTTTAAAAGATCTTTATTTTTAAGTAGTCTCTAACAATGTGGGGTTCAAACTCACAACCCTGAGATTGAGAGTTACATGCTCTCCTGACTGAGCCAGCCTGGTGCCATTGTCTTTTTCCTATTTCAAAGATCAATCTGTCTTCCAGCCACAGGGAGGGCTGGGCCCTGAGAGAGAGGATTCTAATGAGGAGGAACCTAAGGATACTGAAAATTCAACCCTCAACTACCCTGCGAAGTATTTTAATGTTCCAACTGAATGCCAAATTCTTTCAAGAGGAGGTTGTACCACTATATAATACTGGTACTGAGGGCAGGTATTAATTGGGTCTTGGGGCTCATTACAACTTCATATACTATATACTTGATAAATATTAGTTGGCTGGGTGGCTGGCTGAATGGATGGATAGATGGATAGATGGATGAAAAGATGGATAGATGGATGGACAGATGGAATGCTGAGGATCAGAAGCTACATTCAGATGCCTTAACTCTAAAAGACTTAAGGCAGGGGTGAGAAGAATTTTTGAGTCATGTAGAAAATACTTATTTTAGGTTCTATGGGCCATTCTTTGCTATAACTACTCAATTCCACTATTGTAGCATAAAAGTAACCATAGATAATATGTAAAGGAAAGGATGTGGTTGTGTTCTAATGACTCTTTATGGTCAGTGAAATTTGAATTTCAGTAATTTTCACGTGTCATGGAACATTATCATTCTTTTGGTGTTTTTCAACCATCTACAAATGGAAGAAACATTCTTAGCTAACAGGCTACACAAAAATAGGGGGTGGGCCAGAGTTGGTCACAGGCCGTAGTTTGCAGCTCTTTAACCTGACCTAGAGTGGGACTGACCCATGAAAGACCTGTTCCAAAGGAAAAGGCCACAGTTGCTACTGAGGAAACAGTCATTGAAGGTGTCCCGCCCACCAATCTAATTGGGCTTTGGCATGTTATCCAAAACTCCACAACTGCCTAGGTCACTGATTCAAGCTTAAAACTCTCTTCATTACTACAATTAAAACTTGCATGGTCCATCATTCTACAGTGATTCCTGCCCTTTTCACAAAGCTTCTAACCTTTATTATTCCAAGAATCCTGATCCAACCAGGCCAAACAGATTTGATGTTCTGCCACCATTCCAAACTCAACATGTTTAAGATGAAACCCATTACTTTTTCTTCAATATGAGCTTCCCATATTTTCTAAGCCACCAGGCCAAGCCCTTTGACATCTCTGAATCTTCCTTTTTCATTCTCAAGACACAGGTTTCCCTCCAAGCTACAAATTTGACTACCCTTACCCCACGACTAAAACGGGGTCTGTCAGAAAGAGAACAGTCTTGGGTTCTAGGCCCAACTCTTCCATGAATTGGCCAGATGACCTCTGAGGTCTCTCTGAGTTCAGGATCACTTTAAAAATGCTTCAGGAATTCAGAGAAGAATTGTATCCTTGTGAACTAAGAGTGTTCAGGAAACACAATATGCACATGCACAGACCTTGAAGAAATGGTATCCGTTGAATGGCATGCGTCTACAGAATAGTCAGCCTTCTAATTATCTGATTTATTGCTCCTACTTTTTCTTCAGTGCCTTTTGCCAATACCTAGTCTCCCCATGTTAGATCTTTATGTTATGTGTGGATTCTAAGCAGGAGGTCACTTTAAAAATGAAGCCATGCCTTTTAGCACCAGTTATTTACTAGAGTTTAAGAATTTCTCCTTTTCGTTGAAAAAGGAACATACAGTTCTCTTGATATTACAGCCTAAAGGAAAATGGGCTGACAGCAAAAAGAGGTAATTTAGCCAGAATTCCTGTGCTCTGTACTTGAGCTATAAACAGGGTCTTCATAAGGGCCTTGTGCACTTTTAAACTTTAATAACTCGGGTTGTTCGTGTTAGAGAAACAATCCGTAAACGGTACTCAAAAGTAAATGTATTAAAGTTTAGGACAACTACATTACACAATTGCACACAATATGTACTCATTTCAGATCCTGTGACAAATGAAATATGGCCAGCAGAATTGAAGTTCATGACAGCTCTAAGAAGAAAATTGAATTTGCCTTTAAATTCCATTTACAGTTTACTATCATGTCTACCTCATATGCTTTTGAAGTTAAAAGTTTAATAATGGCACAGAGACTTTATAAAGATCCTGTACTTGAATTCAGTGATAAGTATAGTTTGAGAGAACATCACCCCATCTCTTAGCAAAGATAATATACCTGCTTACTTTGGCTGCTTTTAAAACAGCTTCAGAAACAGAAAGTATAGTAAGTCACCACAGTTAGTACAACTCAGTAAATAACAATAAAACCGAATATCTGAAACCAGAGCCGAGTTCCAAGCTTTGCCAATAGCGTGGCTGATTCAGGAAAATCAGTTCTCTCTGTTCTTCAGGTTTTTTCATCCCATGCTAAAAACAGAGCAACACGGGCCACTAATTCTTTGTCACATGACTTTTCTGAGACTGTGTGTGTGCATGTGTGTACAAGGAAAGGAGTTAGCCTCTACATTTTCCTAGTTAAAGGTCTATTCCAATGTATTTGAATCTGGGGACAAAACACTATTTTCTCCTTATTCCCCAAACTGGAGGTTGCAAATCTACCCAAAAAATCTGGGTGTGTGCCTTTGAGAGGGAGAACAAGAATGAGGTTCTCTGAAAGTCCTTGCTGAATACACAGAACCAAGAGCTGGGGCAGAGTTACACAATTTGCAGATTGCTTTGGCTGGTGTCCGTGTGCTTTTTGCAGAGTGATTCATTTCCTTTATTTGGTCAAGATAGAGAAAAATTGGGCACACATGAATTTAATGTGGTTTTTGATTGGAATAGTCTATCAGATAAGTAGGTAAGATTTCATGATAGAGACTGAGAGCATTTTAACATTTAAGACCAAGGAAAGTTGGAGAAAATGGTGTAATCCAAAGGTGTCCATATTCCCAGTTTCCCCTTTGGCAAACTTTTCTCCTCCTTATTGCTTTCCTGCTTTCCTGGAGGGGCACAAGTATTGTTTTGCTCCATCACAACTTTCTTCCTAAGGGAATCTGATAAACGTCTTCACACTGAGTTGCAAGCTGCTGTTAACTCCTCTAGGGGTATTATTGTATTTTAACAGAAGCCAAGTTCAAAAAGTAAACCTCTGATTGAAAGATTTCAGGCAACCCTGGAGTTGGAGAAATGAATGCTAAGAGGCAGGCAGTCTTGCTAGAGTCCTGAAATTCTTCTTCCCAAGTCAACTCTGCCCTCAGCAGTTAGTTAGGCTTTACCTAAAGTCGGCCATGCATTGTATGCAGAGTTTTGGAGAGTGTATGGGAATGTAGATTTTTGGGTGAGCTGATGGGCTTCAGTATTCGAAAAAATGGGGATGACATTGCTCCTCTGGAGTTTTTTCTTCAAAGTACTTAGATAAGGCTAAGGCAACCTGGAAAGTTGGAGAAGCAGCTAATACACCAGCGCTGTTGACTGAAGAACAGGCAGTGCCCTTGGCAACATGAGGGACCCTCGGCTCAGTAAAGAGGATTTACTCCACTTACCAGAACTTAGGCAAACAAAGAAGTACTCTGTTCTGGATTGTGTTTTTTTGCAACTTTGAAGGCATGAATTCGAAAAAGTCATCTACGCTGTTCTTGGCTTTAAAAGATTTTGTTGAAGGTTCTCCAAGCTTTGGAGTAGAATCTCTTTTCAAAGCAAAGGTTTGGGACTCTGAAATATGTTGTTGCCTCCATCCCACTCTGGTTTTTCATTAGAAGCTTTCTAAAAATGTTATACAATTTATTGTATTGTTATTTGATTTGTGGTAATGCATTTGCACACTCACTCCAAACTCTCTTCCTTGGCCTATCTTAGATGCAATTGCTCTCTCTTTATGAATAGGGCAGGCAGCCAGAATGTCTCTGAGAAAAAAGTCGCAGTTTAAATGGAGCATCAATCAAAAGTACAAAAGCCAAAGCTCTTTCTTCAAGTCCTCTGCTGTTGTTTGGGAAACAGCAAACACCTAATGTATCATCTTGGATGCATGTGATCTTGCCCTCATAGGAAAAAGCTTTTAGAATGTTCAGGGCAGCATTTATAGCATTCAGACATTCTAAAAACTTTAATTCAAGGTGTGAATTAGTACTCTTTTGGTTTGTTTCCTGGCAAACCTAAAGGATTTTATAGGTTCGACCGGGAAATCATTTGAGCAATGCTTGGAAAAATTTGTTCTCATCTATGCTCCACCAGTAGCACTGTCATATCTTCTAGTCCTGGTCTTTCTACCTCATCCCTCTGAACTTCAGTTTCCTTGTTGGAAGGAAGAAAGGAAGGAAGGAAGGAAGGAAGGAAGGAAGGAAGGAAGGAAGGAAGGAAGATAGAAGAAAGAAAAGAAAGAAAGAAAGAAAGAAAGAAAGAAAGAAAGAAAGAAAGAAAGAGGGAGGGAGGGAGGGAGGAGGGGAGGAGGGAGGGAGGGAGGAAGGGAGGGAGGGAGGGAGGGAGGGAGGGAGGAAGGAAGGAAGGAAGGAAGGAAGGAAGGAAGGAAGGAAGAAAGAGGAAGGAAGGAAGGAAGGAAGGAAGGAAGGAAGAAAGAAAGAGAGAGAGAGAGAAATACCAATGTGCATCAATGAAGATAAATCCCTAATCGACAGAAAAAGCCCCTACACACCAAAACACACGCCTGCATGAGACTCTCACAAAAAGCAGGAGTGAAGGCAGTACACTTCTGCTCAGCTTTTCCTTTACCCCTGGGTTCCTTGTGGGGCATTTGGCTAACACTGACATTCCTTCCAGACAGAGTGCTAAAGGGGCTGAGGACGAAACCAAATTTGTATTTTACTACTAAGCCAGAAAAGCATACTTGAACAAACTTTGTGCATCTCTTTAAGAAAATGTTTACAAATACCAGGCTTTCTTAGTTCCTGAGCCAAATGCAGTACCAACAAGAACCATTCCATGAGAGAAGGCAACAGAGTCAGCGCTCAGGTGTCCCCAAATGACCTTGCTTCCTTCAGCATTAGAAATCACATTTTCCCCCTAACGTGTCTCAGAGTTGTCACAGATTTAGATGAGATGCTAGGTGAACGTTACACTGAAGTGCTCTGCTCACTCTAGGCCGCTCTGCAATATGAGGCGTTGTTACGACTCAACCATACCTACAACACAGCAAAGAGGTTAAAATAACTCTGATTTGGTGCCTAGGATGACTTTCTAGTTATATATATTGAGTAAGGTTGGAGGTATGCTGCTACAGGAAGTTTTGGACTAGTGTTTTTATTTGTATGAAGTAAAACTGAGTTTGGAATAGATTAGGAAAGCTTAAAAGTTCTTTTCATTTCTTTAGCACTTTATTTCACATATAGGTCTCAGAATTTAAGGCTACCTTAAAATCTCCCATACCTTGCTAAACCCTCTCTAAAATATTTCTACTTGTGCTCTGCCAGCTTGAACAGTAGTCCTTGGGGAATGGGAAACCTTCCTACCATCTCCCAGGGCCATTCCATCTGTATACAGTTCTGACTGTCTGAAAGTGTACCTCTTGGCTCTAAATTAAATCTGCCTCTTTGAAAATGTTTTTAAGAGTGTTAGGTGAAAAAATATTTTTTCTGATAATAATAGTCATTCACACTTACTGTAGAAAGTTCAGAAAATGTAAAGAAAATATTAAAAAAATTAAAATGATCCATTATTACAACCAAAGATACATCCAAAGATAACCACTTTGCTTTTATTTATTTTAGTGCTGTTCTTCACACTCTGTCTAAACTACATCATATTATATATGCAACACTCTACTTTAAAAAAAAATTGGTAAGGTATTCGAATTTGTCTGAACACATAATTTTTTCCAATGTATTATTATAAAAATTTTCAAACCTATAGAAAAGTTGAAAGAATTGTGTGGTGAATGGCCACATACCCACCAGTGAGATTCTACCATTAACACTTCACTCTGTTTGCTTTATCACGTTTAGTCACATATTCACCTCATTAACCCATCTTATCTTTTTGATGCATTTCAGACATTGCAGACATCACTACACTTCCTTCTAAACACTTCAGCATTTATATTTTTAACTAGAGTCTAAATTAATGCTTTTCTTTCAATGCAAAATTTACATAAAGTAAAATACACAGATCTTAAGTATATATTCACTAAGTTTTGATAAATGCATACCTGTGTAATCCAAGCCTGTATCAACATATAGAACATTATCCTTACCCCAGAAAGTTCCCTTATGTTCAATTAATCCCTGCTTGCACCGCCAACCTCTAGTTTTTCAAATCTTGAGTTTCATATCATTGACTAGACTAAAATTCATATGGTCAGGATCATACACTATGAACTCTTCTGTATAAGGCTTATGTCTTTCAGTATAACTTTTTTTTGAAATTTATCCATTTTGCTATGTTTATACACACAAATAAGAAACTGTTCCTTTTTACTGACAGTTACTATTTCATTGTATGAATATACCAATTTGTCCATGTTCCTATTAGACACTTGGGCTGAACCCAGTTTTTTACCATTATGAATAAATCTGCTGTAACGTTCTTAGACAAGTTATTTTGTGAAGTTTTTCTTTCACATGAGTGATACTTAAGAGTGGAATTTCTGGATCTAGGATGAGTATATGTTTAGTTTTTAAGAAACTGTGAAACTTTATCCAAACTGGTTATAACATTTTACATTTTCAATAGCAATGTCTACATCCTTGTCAACATTTAATGTTGTAGTCTTTTTAATTACAGACATACTAGTGAGTATATAGTGATATTTTTATTATGCTTTTAATTTTAATTTGCATTGCTCTGATCGCTAATGATGACAAGCATTTTTTTTCATGTGCTTATTTGCTATTCATATTGTTCTTTTTCTAAAGTGTCTTCTAAAATCTTCTTCCCATTTTTAAATGGGTAGTTTGTCTTTTTATTGTTGAGTTTGGAAGTTCATCGTATATCCTTGTTACCAGTCCTTCACCTGACGTACGTTTTGTGAATATTTTCTCCTGGGCTGTGGCTTCATTTTCTTAATGGATTTAAAAACATAAATGTTTAATAATTACAAAAATTCAATTTTATAAATTTGTATAATTCATTTCACCACTTCTCTACTGTTGGATACTTAGAGTTTTTCTGTTTATTTATAAATGACATTGTGATGAACATTTTTGTACATCCTTATATATTTTAACACTCGTTCTTTGTCATGTGTTGAAACTCTTTTCCCATAGTTTGCCAACAGTATTTCAAACTTTTTAGAGTTTTAAACTCTAAAAATACTTGTGAGCAGAGGCTTTGCATTTAGACAGGCCTAAAACCAATAAATTAGCTACAGACTTGAGCAAAGTAACTTCTCTAAACCTCAAATTCCTCATCTTGATGGGATTGTTGTGATGCTAAAATGAAGTATAGAATTGCAGTTCTTGACATAATGTCTAGTTTATAGCATGTGCTTAATAAATGTTAGACATCTTTATGATGATTTTTACTATTACTTTTATATTTTTTAATGTTTTAGTTTGTCTTACCAATTTCAAGATCAATGAAATACTTATATTTTCTTCTAGTTTTTGGCTTCTTAAAATTTTAACTCATCAATTCAATTCATATGATCTTCAAAAATTATTGCTTTTGCCTCCTCCATTCCAATAGTCATCGATCATTTTATGAATTATGTCATTGATTTGTACTAATTGACTTAAACTGTCTAAATAAAGGTATATTAGTTTAACATTGCTGTGTAACAAATCACCCCCAAACTTAGCAACTTAAAACAAGAAGCATTAGGGCTGATGGCTCAGAGCCTGGAGCCTGCTTCCGATTCTGTGTCTCCCTCTCTGTCTGCCCCTCCCCCGTTCATGCTCTGTCTCTCTCTGTCTCAAAAATAAACGTAAAAAAAAAAAATTTAAAAAAACAAACAAACAAAAAAAAAAAAACAAAACAAGAAGCATTTACTAAGTGTTTGAGGGTCAGGAATCCAGGAGCAGATTAGCTGGGAGTTGTGACCCAAATGTCTCATGAGATTGCTCTTGAGATGTCACTGGGGTTACAAGTCATCTGAAGGCTTGAATGAGCTGGAGAATCTGCTTCCAAGATGAATTTCAAAGAATGTGTGGGCATATCTAAAACCACCAAAAATGGTGAATAGTGTTAATACGAGGCATTCTTTTTGTCTCCTTTTATAAAAATACCTCTAGAATTTTTATCATGACTCTTAGTTTGACAGAGATAGTCTTCATCATATTAGGTGTAAAATCTTTAATTCCTATATTTCTAATAATTTCTTTATTTTGAATAGTTTTGTTAGGTTCCTTTTGACACAATCATATTATTTTCTTCCCTTCCCTGTTCACATAACAAACAGCACTGATCAATTTCCTAATGTTAGACCATTCTTGTACTCTCAAAATAAATAGTAGCTAATTAAGCATTCTTAAATATATTGTTGGCTGATTTGTTGACATTTTAGTTGGGGTTTTGTTTTGATATTTATATATTAATCCATCCTCTTATGGGTCCCCATTTTGTTTAATATACATGTCTTTTAAGCAACATGCAATTAGAATTTGATATCTGACACACAGCACAAAAGATGCTTCAGCTATTAACATTTTCTTTGGCTTTAGGCCCGGCTCTACGTTAAAAATTATTTTTTGCAATATTTTTCTTTCAAAAGATGTTATTTTGTTTTTTTTTGCGCACTGTACCCCCACCCCCCGCCCAGGACTACACTCCCTGCACATGCTCATCCTTCCCCTCAAAAAATACATTATTTATTTACTTATTTATTTGAGAGAAAGAGAGCACCTGCACAAGCTGGGGCGAGGCAGACGGAGAAGGAGAGAAAGACTCTTAAGCAGACTCCATGCCCAGTGCAGAGCTTTACCTCACAATCATGAGATCATGACCTAAGCCCAAATCAAGAGTCAGACACTTAATGAACTGAGTCACCCAGAACCCAAATCAAGAGTCAGACACTTAATGAACTGAGTCACCCAGGTGCCCCCCAAATGTTTTATACGTTGTATTCATTTCAAGTATCACATTTTTATCGATCATTTAAACTTAATTCTTTAATCCGTCAAATGTTTACTGCTGTTAGTCCTTTCATGGCACAATTTCTATTTTAAAGCTATTTTTAACTCACATTTTGTTAGCTGGAGTTCATTTTCATGTTAACTATTCAAAAAGGATGGTATGTGTCTAGATAATTTGCTATGCAACACAACAAGGAGTCTCTAAGTTAGGGAGCTCCAGGGCTGTAGTAAGTTGGGGTCTTAAAATCACAAGGCTCTATCTTACCAAAGGGTAACAACTATCCAGTGAGGTTTTGAAGGGTATGCAAAGCAGGCAGGTTCTAAATGGTTTAAAATTTTGATTTTGGGGGCTATTTTTAAAATAAATGAATGTGTAAAAACTTAAGTTTGGTGCCAGTGGGCTTTGAGCTAACAAATCTCAGCCTGCGGTGAAGAAATAAACAACCTAAGGGCCAATGTACAGAGGCCATCATTGGCTCACTTATATAACATTTTTTAGTGATTTCCCTGAAATTTTGTAAAGTCTGAAATCTTTGTCACATGTGGCCACTGAAGTCTCTGTTCAGTTGTCTAGTGGTCAGCTAATGACTGGATAAAATTTCCTTAAGTGTCTGAAACCAATAAATCTCTAGCTTGTGCTTTATTTACATTCTCCTGCTTTTGTTGTTGTTCACTATTGTGTTTTTTCTTCTACTTCACTGTCCACTCCTTTGTCTCTTTTGGTGATTATTTTTCATGCCTCCAACCTCTAAATACCCAAAGGTGGGAGGGCTCCATCCTTGGACTTCTTCTCTATCCACACTCACTTTGTTAGTGGTATCCAGTTTTATGGCTTCCAGTAGCATCTACATGCTGCCAGCTTCCAAATTTATATCTCCAGCCTAGATATCCCCTTAATTTATCACTTGTATAGCCACTTGGTTATTTGACATGTCCATCTGGATATCTAATAAGCAATACACATTTAACATATATGCTCAAAACCAAATCCTCACCCTCACCCTCACCCATATTTGTTTTCACACAGTCTTGCTTATTGCAGTGAATGCCAACTCTATATTCTTTCAGTTACTCAGGCCAAAAATCTGAAGTTGTCCTTGACTCCTTTCTTTCTCTTGCATCATATTCAATCTGTTGGCAATCATGTTGGCTCTATCTTCAGGATTTATTCAGAATCCCGTCACTCTTCACTACCTCCATTGCACTTCCCTGGTCCAAGCCATTAGTATTTTTTGTCTTGACTTTTTTTAAAATTTTTTTTAACATTTATTTATTTTTGAGACAGAGAGAGAGAGAGCACGAATAGGGGAGGGTCAGAGAAAGAGGGAGACACAGAATCTGAAACAGGCTCCAGGCTCTGAGCTGTCAGCACAGAGCCCAAAGCAGGGCTTGAACCCACGGACCGCGAGATCATGACCTGAGCAGAAGTCGGATGCTTAACTGACTGAGCCACCCAGGAGCCCCTTGTCTTGACTATTTCAAAAGTCTTCTAACTGATTTCCCTGCCTCTACCCTTGTTTTCTCCCTCCAAAGTCTTTTCTCACTAAAACTGCCAGAGTGATCCTTTAAAAACCATAGTAAGTCACTCCTCTGTCCCAAACCCTTCAATGGTTTTTCATCCTTCTCAGTAAAAGCCAAAATTCTTTGAATGGTCTACAAGGCCTAAGTGGTCTAGTCATTCATTACACCACTAACTTCATTTCCCAAACCCCCCCCTCTTCACACTCTGCTCCAGTCACACCTGCCTCCTGCTAATTCTGGGACACACCAGGCATGCTTGAACTTGGTTCCTCTGCCTAGAATTCTTGCACCAGATATCATCATGGCTATTTCAGGTCTTAGGTTAATATCACCTTATCAGTGACATTTCCCTGGCCATCTTTTTAAAAAGTGACCTCCCTCTTCCCTTTCCAGGCTATCTCCCTTCTTTATTTGTCTTTGTTGTTCTTGACACCATCTAAAATACCACAGTTTTTCTCACATGTTTATTCTTTGTCTCCCCAGTCTAAAATGTGAGCTCCCAGAGAGCAAGGATATCTATTTTGTTTACTGCTTTAACTATACTGTAGAGAACAGTGTTGCTGTTTACTGCTTTAACTATATTGCATATAGTAGGCACTTAATAAGTATCTGTTTTAAACTGGATTTAACACATGTCTGAAGGAAATTTGTATTTTAGAAAATAAAACATCTAATCCAACCCTAACCCATGCCAGTCAGCCGTCTTCTCTCTTCAGCTTGCCGGGCAACAAAATTTTATCAGCACGTGCAAGTTAGTCCTTGATTTCAGCTAAGAGGAGATACTCAGTCTCCGTATTGCCTTGTCTCTGTGACAAGGATGCATTTAGATAGCTTTAAGATAGTACTATTTACTTTATATATATCTACACACATCATCTTCCTTTCAGTTCACTAGCACTAATTTCCTACCTTTCAAATAACACTTTAAGAAAGTCATCTTTTAAAGTAAATTAATAAACATTTATTTCAGAAAACTTTGAAAACCAAAGACAACAGGAGAAAAAAACAAGAATCACTGTTTCCCTATGCAAGTACAACCATTAGTATTTTATATTTCCTTATAGTCTTTTGTTTAGTCAAAAAAATTATATTGTTCACATAATCAGAACTATACTGATTCTTACATTTTTCATTTGAATATATCACAAGTGAATAAAGTTTTCAAGTACCCCAAGTAGCTACAATGATTTTGGGAGACTTAAGTGCTGAATTGGTAAACATTCAGCTAACCATTCTTTTGGAGGAAATCTGGATTGAACAAATTGCTTTCCCAGAGTCAGTCTCTCTAGGACAGCTGCTTAAACCAAAGAGGCTAATAATTACATTGAAACCTGTACTGGATGGTCTTGTAAAAGAGTATCTGGTTTGCCATTAAAAACTATAATTGCATTAACCTAATGCTTCCGGGACTTGAAGCACTAAGGCTGACCTTTTCACATTCCTTACTCATATCTACCTGTAACTGTGACTGTACAGGGAGGGGGCCTACTTCTTGGAGGGGAGTTAGGAGGGGACTCTCCAGCTGTCATGAGTGGAATTACCACTTTAATTTAATTACAGGTATTCTTCAATGGGCCGGATGTTTTTAAAGTGATTTTGTCTGTCATTTCTCCTGAAAGTTTGTGATCAGTTTGGTTAGTCCTTAGAATATTAATATCTTTTTCTTGATTCTAATTAAGTTACTAGTACCTAAGCAAAATAGCCATTAAGAGCTATGGAAATGTAATTGCTCCACCAACTGGTCAGCTATAACATTTTATTACAGCAATAGAAATGAAAACATTACTGTTTACCTATAGGAGAATTTATTAAAAATTAATTACATGTAAAAATAGGAACAGGCTTTTGAGAAAAGGTTAATCTTTGAAACCCATAATTGTGAAGTCAATTGCTTTTTTTCCTCCATGCTGAATATAGTTTTTTAAAGTGTTTATTTATTTTTGAGAGAGAGAAAAAGCAGGAGGGAAGAGGCAGAGAGAGAGAATGGATCCCAAGTGGGCTCTGTGCTGCTAGCGTAGAGCCCAATGCGAGGCTCAATCTCACAAACTGGGAGATCATGACCTAAGTTGAAATAAAGAGTCAGACACTTAACTGACTGAGCCAATCAGGTGCCCCATGCTAAATATACTTTTTAAAACTTATTTTCCTTTCTAAGTTATATTCCAAATTCCAATATGTTTATTAAATTCATGTCCTTGTTCCCTGTGTGAGCTAATGACTGAAGAAGACTGAAGGTGGCACATTTCCCAACAGTATTCAATATTAAAAGGGAACCCTTAGTTAACCTCAAAGCATACCAATTTAGTTAATCTAAAAAACAAAACAAAACATCACCTGTTTAGATATATGTATTCTTCACAGATATTGCTCATGGCAATTTAAAACAAAGAATTATTTCTGACAACTGGTTGTTTTAATCTTTTAATTTATTTTTACCAACCCATTAAGTCATTAAACTCTCTTGTGTGAAAAGAAAATAGTCCATTATGTTTTTGCTTCTTGGAGCTTTTCCCAATACAGACTGCTTTTAGCACTGTGACAATCCTCCATAAGGAATAAGCTGCTCAGATATAGCTGGACAGGAGGTGGGAAACTCCTTTGCCAGCAGCCTCCTGTGTGGATCTGGGAGCCCTTCTGGGCCTGAGTTTCCTTATCTATAACCTGAAGCCCTCCTATAGACCACCCTACTTCCAGCATTAAATACTCCATGACTTTATCTTGTGCATGAGTTACAATTACACTTATGAATAAAAAGGCATTCAATTCTTCATAAAATGTGGAACTTTAGAGCCATGTTGATTATAAAAGAATTTCTGTCAAATAGCACATGAGGGATATGAGGAATGGTTAGATTTATGTGTGTGTGTATGGTGGGATACACATACACACATTTACATACAGCATCCTTCTTACCCAACTCACCTCATACGATGTGAACACTGGACTGTAGTATCACTTTTTTCACTCCAAGTTCTGTGAAAGCATGTCTTTAAATGTTCAAGGCCTACCAACTAAAAGGGACTTCAGAAAATCACCTGTCTCCAGGCCTCTAGAAAGCATGGTGGTTAAACCACCTCATAAAGATTTGTGTTATCAAGTGACCATTCATTTATTCATTCATTATATATTTACTGAGCACTTAGCATCTGCCAGCTTCTGTGCAAGGAACAATATCCTTAGAAAAAAAAGAGGGAGAGAGGGGCACCTGGGTGATACGGTCAGTTAAACGTCTAACTCTTGATCTTGGTTCAGGTCATGATGTCACAGTTTGTGAGTTTGAACCCTGTATTGGTTTCTGCTCTGATGGTGTGGAGCCTACTTGAGATTCTGTGTCTCCTCTCTGTCCCTCCCCTACTTGTGCATATGCTCTCTCTCTCTCTCTCTCACAAAATAAATAAATAAACTCAAACAAAATTTTTTTGAAAGGAGGGAAAGAATGAAGAAGAGATTACTCAGGAAATGGTGACAGAATTAAGGCAAATTATTTGGGAGTTTATCCACTAAAATTCTGGTGTTTTAAAATGACTGACTTTAGGGGCACCTGGGTGGCTCAGTCAGTTGAGTGTCCAACTCTTGATTTTAGCTCAGGTCATGAACCCAGAGCTGTGGAATGGAGCCCTTGTGTTGGGCTCTGCACTGAGCATGGAGCCTGCTTATTCTCGCTCTCTCTCTCTCTCTCTCTCTCTCTCTCTCTTCTCTCTCTCTCCCTCTCCTTCTATCCCTCTCTCCCACTCATTCTCTCTCTTTCAGTCATAAAATGACTGACTTTAAATGCTCATCCTGCAAAAAAAAAAAAAAAGCATGAGAATGCCTTTTGCAAATTTTTGGTTACAAGAGGGTGTGGTGGTAAATAGGAGGTCATGATGGTGTTTCAAGGTATCAAGGACATCATATTTGTCTAGAAAATAGAAGCTGGTAAGATGTCACTTAAACATGAGGCACTAAATAAACTGCTATGTCTCAGGAATCAGATGGGAAGCAGTCACTAAAGGAGAAGAATAAATCTGGATAAACCAAAAGTCAGAATAAATGTAAGTGCACTAGCACACAGCAATTAGAGTCTGAAAAATGTTATTTCACAACAATGGAGTGTCTTAGACAGCAAGGGAGAATTCACGAAGGCTCAAGGCCCCTGATTTCCTCCTATTCTTTTGTTACCTGCCTTAGTACCCACCAACACGAATTCCGCCTCCCCCCAACCACACTATCCCTCACACCCTCTTGTATTTTCAATGTGCTGGCCGTGACTCATCCCACACCTCATCTTGCTCTCAAGCCTCCCGGCACAATACACTCTCACCACTACTTCAGGGTTCAGTTTAGCACACAAGATTCAGGCTGCTTCCATTTCCCACATTTATTTTTCACCACCTGAGGACCATCGCCTGCCTGCTCTTCTGAGGCAGCTGGATCTGGGTGAATACCAGGGTCTGGGGTGAATGATTGCTTTTTCATTCTTGATAAATTTGGGGGCATTTCTGAGGTTCCCACAGGGCTCAGCTTGCCTCCCCTCAGTGATTTTCCACAAGGCTAAATGTTAAGCAGCCACATTTAAAGAACTGCTTTTGCAGAATCAGGCACGAAGGAGGGCATGGAACTCCCTGCAAACGACCTCAGAAGCTGGTGCTTTTCAGGATCAGATGCCGCGGTAGGTGTGGTTACCACCTTTCCCTCTGAGCCCGAGCTGGTCAGTGGGGAAGTGTGCATATGCTTCCTATGCTTCTGGGTGTGACCACATTTTTTTTTCTAAGCTTCACCTTTCTAAGTAGTCACTGCAGGAGAGTATGCATGTATTCTGATGATGCTGAGCATATTTTTGAAATCCTTCTTTAGTAATCTGAAGAACAAATTTGTATCAAGAAAATTGGGATCAATTTACAGCTTCACCCTTTTCCAAAACCAGTCCCACTCCATGTGGCTGGCCGGCGCATGAATTTCTTGCTTTAGAAATCAATTCTATTTTCTCTGACAATATTCAAAAGAAAGTGCTGTATGCTTCGAATACCACTCCAAGAAGGGGCTTCCAAAAGTTTGCCGAGAATTTTAACACCTAGGTCTCCCAGGAATACCATTTTTATTTATTTGGATGGATTAAATCTGGAATATTTATTTTAAGAAAATCAACCAAACCACAGTATTTGGCTTCCTGGTAGAGGATCTCATTTCTCCAAGAAGGGTCACACATCTTGGCAAAACCTCCAAGTTTCTCATTGTCTCAGAATTCCTTACACTGAAATTTGATCACCAAGTAAAATGACAGTTTATTTTTAATCAGGTTGGTTCATTTCCAATATGTTTAGGAACTTGACCTTTGAACTTTTGTAATTTGGACTGAACATTCATCTAGTGTTTACTCTGCTAGGTACTATGGAAGATATATAAGTGAAACTGGCCATTCATTCTCCTTCCCTCTTTCTGATGCTTAGTGAACTTCTGTTTATCCTCCCAGACCCAGTTTGACATCCTCTAAGACATCTGAACTGACATCTGACACCAAAATTTTACATATTACTTCATGTATAATCTCCACATGAACTATGCAAGTAGATTGTTCAACTGAGGTGTCACTGAGAGACAATGCAGTATAATATGTTTTGACTTTTAAAATCCCTATTTTTTATATTATATTATATTATATTTAATACATATACATATATATGTATTAATATATATGTATGTACATACATTATATTATATATACATATTATATATATTATGCATCTGATTTCTAGAAAGGATTCTCTTTCTTCTTCTAAACAAGATAAACAAAATGCAAACATGAAAAGACGAAGCAAAACTACAAAATCCTATACTGTCATCTCCTTTGATTTTTCCTATTATATATATAGGAGAAAAAAATCATAGAAATCGCTTAAACAGATAAAATTAATGTATGATTAATGTATCAGGGATTATAGAAAAATATATGTCAGTATTGTGGATGATTAAATGTTGCTTCCTCCCACCTCAAAACTAGTGTTATAGTTCTCTATCAATGTAAGTACCATGGAAGAAAGGTATCATTTCCATAAAGAATTTTTTATCCAGAGGCAACACAGGGCCAGGTGCTATTTCTTAAACATAACATTTAAAATGTTTCTTAAATAAAACATTAATGAGCTGTATAGTAATGTTAGTTTTGTTCATTAGCCAGAATAACTGGAATATTCCCAAATGACAGCACTTGGCTGATGGATGATATTAAATTACCTCAACAATTTTTTCCAACATTACTAAAATTTTCAAACATAAATCAAAGTTCTAAAAGTTTTACAATTTGCACTCATTTATCCATCTAGATTTTACCACTAACATATTTCTCTACTTGCCTTACCACATACTATTACCCATTCCTCAGTCTATCTTATCTTTTTGAAGCTTTTCAAAGTAAACTGTAGTACACATTTTTCTAAATACTTCAGCATGCGTATCATTAACTGGTGTTCAATATTTATTTTTTTTCTTTTAAGTAAAATTCATACACGATGAAATGCACAAATCTTAAATGTCCATGCGCTGAGTTTTGACAAATGTAGACACCTGTGTAACCCAAACCCCTATCAAAATATAAAACATTACTTTTACTGCAGAAAGTTCCCTCCTGTTCCTTCCTAATTAATCCCTGCCCCAATCCCCACAGATTATTTTTCAACATGAAGGTTTCAAAAAAATTGATGAAATTTTAATATATTCCTCTCCTCTTCATAATAATGTACCTAAAATATTTACATCAAACATGATGGGGCATGCTTGGAATTTATAGAAGCAAGAGATTTAAGTTTTATTTTGTATTGTTGGTGATGTACAGCAAGGAAGAACAAGGTTAGCTTAGTGGTTAGTATCATTTCCTTTGCAAGATTACGAAGTACAATGTATTGTCCCCATACTGCAGCATGCCTATAATCCTATAGTAAGAACAACTGACCCTGGGTCTTTGTGGAATGGGCTGTTTGGGAAACCTCACACAGCTGCCTTCCCCATTGCTTGGGGGCTACAAAGGGGGTCACATCCATTAGCCCATTCCTCCCTCAGGTGGCCTATCTTGCCCCTGTCAGCATGAGGCTTTTTGCCTTCTTCCCTCAGTTTGGAAGGGGAGTAGAGGACAACTCAAGGAGAACTGCTTTTCAGTTGGGTTAATAAAGAGTTCTAGGAAAGGGAAGTGTTAATGTTGAGAAAGCTCCTCTAGCTGAAATGGAATGAGGAAAGGAGCCATGAGTGTGTGTTTTGGCATGGTTTGGGGCCAGTGAAACAAAAGTGAAAAAGGTGAAGTTGACAGCAAAGAAAAAGATGAACACTGAGAAAATATTTGGGGCAGATTTTCGAATTCTCTTTATAAAGTCATCTTCCAGCAGCTGGTAATGTTCAGCCCTGAGGGCTCCCGACTACTAGGCTCTGACTCCTAATACATCTCCCAGTGATCTCTGTGTTCATCCCCTTCCTGCAGGACAAACCCATCAAAGCGTAGGGACTCTGGCCACCTCTCTCAGGGGGATTGGGTGACCTGACTGCTCTGATCATAGAGCAAGACAGGATAACAAAGGAGCTGAACTTGTCTGGCAGTGCCTGGCACTCTAATACTGGAATGGTTGCCTTTATGGTTGCCAAAAAAAAAAAAAAAAATTGCTTAGAATGAGCTTAGAATGAGCAAAAAATTAGAATTTTGTTATATCCCCCTTTTCTAGATCTTAGCTTTAACACATATATTAGCTCTGAAGTACATAACCAATTTCTTTTTTAAAAATTTTATTTACTTATTTTAAGATTTCATGTTTAAGTAATCTCTATACCCAATGTGGGGTTCAAACCTTCAACCTTGCGATCAAGGGTCACATGTTCCACTGACTGAGCCAGCCAGGTGTCCCTACAGAAATTGGTCCCTACCAATTTCTGAGCTTTGAATTGTTTGCCTTTGTAACAATTCTGTATAGACAATGTTACATATATAGACTTGCATAGACAATGTCAATGCCTATATATACAATGTTATAATCATTCAAGAAATTACTTTTAATGTATGAATTGCTTGGCTTCATTGATCTGCCGATTCTTTTTTTTTTTTTTAAGTAAGCTCTATACCCAACATGAGGCTTAAACTCATGACACTGAGATCAAGAGTCACGTGCTTTACCAACTGAGTCAGCCAAGAACCCAATGTGCCAATTCTAGTATCTACTTTTTAAAAGATGAGAGAGACTCAGCAACAGAGATACTATTAGAAGTCATCAAACTCCCAAGTCAGATGAATTCAGAAAGCCACTCTCTTTGGATTTTCATTATTTAGCTTCTGCTTATTGAAAACATAATGTATCTGCCCCTCTTTAGTCAAAGCTATTGACAATGAACATTTTCTTTCATTTAATATTTGCCAAAAGGATCCGTGATAGGAAATATTACACAGATCTCAACTGAACTTCCTCAAAAGATCCTCCAAAAATAAATATTAAAAAAAAAAAAATGAAGGCGCACCTGTGTGGTTCAGTTGGGTAAGCATCCTACTTGGGCTCAGGTCATGATCTCACGGTTCGTGAGTTTGAGCCCCGCATCAGGCTCGGTGCTGACAGCTCAGAGTCTAGAGCCTGCTCCAGTTTCTGTGTGTCATTCTCTCTCTGCCCCTTCCCCACTCATGCTCTCTCTCTCTCTCAAAAATAAATAAAACATTAAAAAAAAAAAAAAGACTCCTCTTACCACACCCTCTCCAACTTAGTCCCCCATCACAAAAACACTCTGATTTTCCAGCAAGCCTCCTCCCTATCTCTTTTGGTTTCCTGTATTTCAGACCTCCCCCAAAAGTAAATGAAAGGAATTCACAACTACTCACCCATATCCAAGTCTAAAACTCTAGATTAGAGAACTCCTGGGCTGTACAGGGTTTATAAAAGCAACCAAGCCTCTCCTGAAAGCAAAAGGGTGGGCCTGAAATATATGAAGTGTCTGAAATATATGAAGTGCTTGATGAAAAATATGAAGAATGAATGAATGAATGAGGTCTAGTGGGGACTTAATAAAAGAAATAAAGACAATCCCTGGTCTCAAAGGGCCTACAGTCTGTTTGGAGAGATTGAAAACACTAACTGAATGGCTGAGGGGTACTTATTGAAATAACATTTCAACACTCATAAACTAATATTGTACCAACTTAACTTATTAAGACCAATGAACAATACCAGAGTTAGAAGAAGTCAATCATGAGGGGTGCCAGTGTAGCTCAGTCAGTTAAGTGTCTAACTTCAGCTCAAGTCATAATCTTGTGGGCCGTGAGTTCAAGCCCCGTGTCGGGCTCTGTGCTGACAGCTCAGAGCCTGGAGCCTGCATCAGATTCTGTGTCTCCCTTTCTCTCTGCCCTCCCCCACTCACACTCTGTCTCTCTCTCAAAAAATAAATAAGCATTAAAAAATTAAAAAGGAAGAAGTCAATCATGAAAGAAAGCCTAAAGGAAAGGGATTTTTGAGTTGGGTTTGAGGGTAATGAATTATAGTAATTGGTGAGCAGAAAGTGGTGTGGGAAGGAAGCAGGAGTAAAATGTGTAAAGGTTTAGGAAGAGCAGATTTGATTAGAACAAAAATTTCATTAAGAAATAATGAAAAGTCAGGTTGGTGAGATGAAGGACAGAAAGAAAAAGGGATATGTCTTGATAAATCTTGGATATGTTGGCTCTGTAAACTCGCAAATTGGGAAGAATCATGTAAAAAACATGGTTTAAAGAAAGATAAAGTTGTTACTCTGTTATTATTACAGAGGCAAGCCCAGGGCTGGAAAATCAGCCTGAGGCCTTTGGGATAAAGTTAGCACCAGGGGTGAAGTCCAGAGGAAAGAAACGGGAGATGGGAATGGAAAGAAGATTCCACTTCGACTAAGTGAATATGGACAGCACAGGCCAGGTCATATTTAAGCAAGACATGAAAATTACCTAACCTCTAACATCTATCACTTCAAAACTTTAGCTTCCAGGTATAGGATTGCATAGAGAATGAACATAATGTTATGTTTTGCTCTCTGCTTGCTAGCTTTTCTCATACCCATTAACAAAAGAACTTACCTAGACTTGTATCTGATCTTAGCCAATCTACTTTCATCCTCCATGAGAAGTGAATGAGGAATGAGGAATTTTCTTCTGGAGTCAACCTATTCAAATTATTTTTGAATTCCTCTATGTTTCTTGATTAGTTTCAAGCTTTCAGAGCACCTGGGTGGCTCAGGTGGTTAAGCATCTGACTCTTGATTTGGGGCGAGGTCCTGATCCCAGGGTCATGGGATCAAGCCTCATGTTAGTTTGGGGGTGCGGGGGAACTGCTTAAGATATTCTCTCTCTCTCTCTCTCTCTCTCTCTCTCTCTCTCTCTCTCTCTCTCTCTTTCAGGGCACCTGAGTGGCTCGGTTAAGTGTCAGACTCTTGATTTCCGCTCAGGTCATGATCTCATGATTCATGAGATTGGGCCCTACATCAGGCTCTGCACCGACAGTGTGGAGCCTGCTTGGGATTCTCTCTCCCTCTCTCTTTGCCCCTTCCCTGCTCACATTTTTTTTTCTCTCTCTCTCTCAAAATAAATAAACTTAAATTTATTTTCCAAACTTTCATTTTTAACAACCATTTAAGACTATATGAGTGGTTACTTGAACCAAACAAATGTGATCTAGAATGTTTGAATTTATCTGAAGACTGATTTATCCCAACATTTCTGGGCCTTTAGTTAAGAGTTTAGAAGAATGTTTGATTCTGGCAGTGTTACCTAGTCGTTTTGGGCCACCCAACGTGGATCTGAATCCTGGCTGCACAACTTACTGGCCATGTAACCTTATTTACCTCTCTTAGCTTCAGTTTCTTTATCAGTAAAATGGGGAATGGTAACAGCTCATAGAGCAATAGGTCTTAAAATGTGGTCCGCAGATCAGCAGCATCATACCTACATCAAACAACTTGTTAAAAATGCAAATTCTCAGGCTCCACAGGCTCCACATCAAATTTACTGAATCAGAAACTACAGGCAGGGTCCAGAAATCTGTATGTGAGCCATCCTCCAGGTGATTCTGATGCCAATTACAATTTGAGAACCAATATTACAGGGGTGCCTGGGTGGCTCAATTGGTTGAGGATCCAACTCTTGATTTCGGCTTGGGTCATGATCCCAGAGCCATGGGATGGAGCCCAGTGTCAGGCTCCATGCTGAGTGTGGAGCCTGCCTGAGATTCTCTCTCTCTCCCTCTGCCCCTCTCCCCTACTCACACTTGCTCTCTTTCTCTCTCAAGTAAAAAAAAAAAAAATAAGATAGGCATTACATACTTACAGGGATTGTAATAAGTAAACAAGACAACACACCTATATTTGGTGTAGACTTGGCACAAATTAATTGCTCCATAACTGCCAGAAATGATTATGGAGATGGTGGTCATAACCACCTTCACAAGGCAAGTTAGGAAAATCCTACAGTACTGGGCCACCAACAGGAACACTATTCTCAGAAAAGGGAAAATTCATTCAGGTACTTCACAGGTAACCAAGCAAATGTCTGTTTTCTAAAACTGCTCAAACATGAGTCTGGCTGTAATTCCCATATCAGCCTATATCTGTCAATGGCTTAGCAAAATCCCCTAAACACATGCTAATCTGAAATCCCAGAAGACAAGGTAAAAATAAATCAATTACAATAACTTGTATTGGTGATTCCAGGTTACCACTCTTTCCCTGACTTCCTCTAACATTTATTGTCAATTTGGGATGCTTATTGTGGTTACAATTTTTAAAAACCATGATTTTTCTGTTTTTATCATGGTAGATAAAAGCTTAGTTTCCTTCCCTTCCACCTCCTACCCCCTTTTCAGTAAAACTTCCACTGATCCATTACAGACATAATTCTTACAGCCAGAGTGGGAAGTAACCCATTAAGTAAGCAGCCTAGAATATCCTCCCCTTTAGTATGAACAGGACCTGATATTTGCTTCTAACCAATATAATATGGCAAAATGATGAGAAGTTTCTCGTGTCAAGTTGTAACATATATTACAGAGGAGACAGTGGAAATGAAGGGAAACAGATGAACTTGAGAAAAATCCAGAAGGTAAAACTGACAGGACTCTGTGATGGTTTAGAGATAGGGGTATGGAAGAGGGAAGTATCAAAGCTAACTCTTGGTTTCTGTCGTGGTCATTCTCTGGCATGGCAAACACTGAAAAATGGTCAGGTCTGAGAGAAGCGTCAACAACAGTGAGTTTTGTTTGGGCATGTTGAGTGTGAGGTACCCTTGAGACATACAACAGATATGTGAGGTAAGCTCTCTGGACAGAAGATATATATTTGAGGATCTTGGTAGCAACTGAAGTGTTAGTGGGTATGGGCTTTCTTGCCTAGAGAGAGATAAGAGAGAAGAAAAGGGACCTCTATTCAAATCATGTAGGACTCCTCCAATTAATGGCTGGTAGGGAAAGTAGAGGTCTAGAAATAAACCAAGAAGGAGCTGCCTGAGAAAAAGAAAATCAGCAGTGCAGTGACGCTTGCATGCCTCTCCGGGTATCTCTATTAGATAGCGCAGGTGTCTTTGACACAAGGATTACTTCATTCTCCCTCCTTGATTAGCATGGAAGCACTTGTAGTCTTTGCCTTTCATGTTTATTATAACTCACCAGTTCTGATAGTGTCCAGGGCACATAGCAGGCACTGGCTAAATATTTCTTAACTTGAATCATTTCCTTGTTCAAGAAAGGGTGGAATGAATAGATATAGAAGCCCAGTTCCTTCAAGCACATAAACAAATGAGCAGAGTACAGGATATTGTTTCATTATGCAGATGGTAAATATACAGCTATGTGACTAAAATGGTTCAAAAGCCATTTCAGTAGTTTCTGTTGCTGAAATATGTTTAATCAAATGTTTAATCTCTTAGAGATTCAGAGAACTGATAACAACACGGGACGTTTTTGGCTGTACGCTGCAATCAAAAGTTAATTATTGTTCACACCTTTGGTGTTCCTCAGGTTCTTCAAGAAGGCAAACTCCCAGTGGAAAATGTGTTAGGAACTATTTGTTTACTTACTCAAAAAATGCATAAAGAACTTATTACATCCATAATCAGTCCTTTACCAAAACCCACCAGCTAGTGTAGTGGATTTGGAGTCTTTTCCAGAATGACTTAAAACATGCTGATGTCTCATCAGATGTCAACAGATTATAACTCTGACCAACCAATTAAATCCAGGACCCTCAGAAAATGGTGCTGAGTAGTACACACTCCCAAACCATTCTGCCACCCTAGGAGCACTTATGGTCATGAATGTGAAAGAATGTGCTTGTATTTGTTTTCTTGGGCTACCAAAACAAATGACTGCAGACTGCTTGTCTTAAAACAACAAAAATTCATTTACTCAGTGATGCTGGAGACCAGAAGTCTGAAATCGAGATATATGTAGGACTGAGCTCCCTCTGAGGGAACTAGCACAGAATCCTTCCTTACCTCTTCCAATTTCTAGTGGCTCTAGGCATTTCTTGGCTTGTGACAGCAAAACTCCATCTCTGTCTCTGTCTTCATATGGCATTCTCCTCTATGTTTCCATATCCTCTCCTTTTCTGTCTTTTATAAGGACATTTATCATTGGATTAGGGCCAAGCTGGGTAATCCAGGATGATCTCATTTTGAGATCCCTACCTTAATTACATCTGCAAGTAAGGTCACATTCCAAGTAAGGTCATATTCTGAGGTTCTGGGTGGAAATAATTTTTGAGGGGTTACCATTCAACTTGCTATACCACTAAAACTTCCTAAGAGCCAATGAAGTAATAAGCAAGCTCAATTATTCCCCTACAAAAAAGAAAAAAAATAGACTTTCCAAAATGTATTTTAAAATTATCCAAAGTTAACAGAGGGCTTGACTCTGAACTTTTTGAAAAGCATGAAAAGATGATTTTCTGGATTTAGGTAAGAAGTTCCTTCGAGAGGAGGGCATTTGGTGCCTCTCAAAGTGCCTTCTGACAAAGATATCTTCAGGAACTTGGAAGCCCACCATTAGCACCATTCCTTGAGAGCCTCTTAGAAACAGGGGCAAGCTAACTAAGCAAGAGCATGTGTCAGGGAAAGATGATACATTAGTTGGCTAAAGCATTAGCAGAGATTAAGTTATCTGATTAACTTATCTCTCCAAATTGCCTAAGTTACTACCAAGAAATAAACTATATGTTTGGGAGAATCTTGTTTATCCTTTCACTAATAAATAATAATTTTTTAAAAGAGATATAAAATCTAGTCAAGACTAACTCAGTTTACAAATTCCTCATGGCTGTGAGACCCATTCACCTCTTTCTAATCTGGGGTGTTGTATTCCCAACAATTAGTTCTCACCAGAGAAAGAGACTTACAATGGCCTGAAAAGGATGAGCCTGTGCCTATGATCCCCAAGAAATCAAATCCACCAGCCTGCCACTGACCCTGTACTAGGAGACACAGCTGTCGTCCTGTGTAGACCCAAATGACAGTATGATGATCTAGTATGCGTTTTTCAAAATAACCTGTGAAGTCACAGTAGCAAATGATTGGCTTGAACTTGTTCCTCAGTTACTCCTAACCTTTATAGCAACATCACAGCCCAGTTTGGAACGAACAGTGTTCAGAGTCTATAAAACACACCTTCATGTCCCATCTAATTGTGAAGAGGTATGAGCATGTAGATCATTGCTGAAAACAACCAGTTATGAGAAAGTCGGTTGCAGCAGAGGAAAAGAGAAAATGAAACTTTCTCAAGCTATTAAGAAATGACATTGCTTATAAACTAAATATAATCAGGCATCCTGGCTCCTGCCGATTGCTCATATCAGTAAGCATTTGCACTGGGGAGAGGGGAGTAAGTCACTAGTCTGAGTCATGGTATGGAAGTTTAGATTAATTATAGGACAGCAGAGAGCGGGACCTTAACATTGGGGCAAAGGCATAATCTTTCTGATCCCTGTCCAATGAGCTTGGTCATTCTGGTCCCTAACTAGAAGGCTGAACGCAATAATGGCTTCAAAGAGCCAAAAGCTCCGTAAAAGAGGAACATAATTTGAACGGCAAAGGCATATGTTTTTTAAATTTTTTCTAATGTGTATTTATTTCTGAAGGAGAGAAAGACAGAGTGTGAGCGGGGGAGGGGCAGAGAGAGAAGGAGACACAGAATCCAAAGCAGGCTCCAGGCTCTGAGCTGTCAGCACACAGCCTGACACAGGACTCAAACTCAGGAGCAGTGAGATCATGACCTGAGCTGAAGTCAGACTCTTAACCGACTGAGCCACCCAGGTGTCCCAACACAGAGGCATATTAACTGTGGTCTGCTCAGGCCTGGTGAGAGGGCAAGGACAATGCTGCACTCCACGATCACCTTGAATTTCTGGAGGCTCCAGCTCTCATCATGTCACTCTTTGGTCTAGAAATACCAAGCTCTTCCATCTCATAAGTAAAGCCCAAAGATCTTTTCTTGATAATATCGATTGCTATTAATATCATTAATCCACAAAATTCTAAAAGCACAAAGAAAAAAGATCACTTCCAAATCCCAGCACATGGAGGAAACCAGAGTTCCACATAACATTTGGTATGTTTCTCTGGTCTTGTTGAAATGCAGAAATGTATCCATTTCAAAGGAACAAACAAATAAACAGAATGTTTAGAGTCAGTTTTCATTCACTCCACAATATTTAATAAGCACTTACTGTATTCTAAGCACCATGACAAACACTTCTAAGAAGGCAAAGATGAGGAAGATCATATCATTTCTTTGATGTATTCCCCAGTCAAAAGAGAAAGACAGACATATGGACAAAAGGTCATAATCACTCCTGTGTGAGTCTCAAGAATGAGAGACGCTAAAACTCAAGTCTTCTGAGTTCTTTTCTTGGGGCTTCTCTTCCTGGTAATACTAAATAAAGTCACAAACATACTCCTCAGCACAAAGACATTTCTCCATCTTTGCTCCTGTAGACCCCTAGTGTGAACAGCAAAATCATTACAAGTGCCCCCTTAGGTCAGAGCAAAAACTCTGACAGGCCATAAGGCAAAGCCAGCCAGGGAAGGAAGGGAACAGACCTTAATTCTATGTGAAAGCAAACAGGCCCAGAGGTCCCTCAGTGTAAGAGAAAGCCATAATGAAGATGATGATAATCATATTTTACATTTACTGAGCGTTTTATGTCCTCAACACAGTGCTAAGCTTTATACCAGAATCTCATTTAAGTCTCAGAATGAAAATATGGGATTGGTATTAGAATTCTTGTTTTACAGATAAAATCACTAAGGCTAGAGAGGTCGTCCGTCTAAAATGTGGCAAACTTTGCCTTGAGCCCTGAATCGGTGTTCTTAACCTCAGAAAATCACAAATCAGGAGACAGGAGCTAGTCAAGAGAAGCAGCAGTGTGGAGGAGGAACTGGCATGAGCTTCAGAATTATATAAATGGCTTCATATTCAGATTCCATACCTTCCTCGATGAGGTGCCTTAATTTTTTGCTAGTTTTTCCATTCCTGTGCAGGGAGCCAGATCTTATTTATCACTGGGTCCTCAACATCTACAACTAGGTCTACTGGCCTGTAGCATAGGTTCTCCAAAACTGTGTTAAATGAGTGCCAGATTAATACATGAATTCAGGCAGGACAAGAATACTTATTTCTAAAGGGCTGCAGCAAGGGTTGGCGATGGTGTGAGCAAAATGACTCACCTGGTGTCTGCATAGTGTAGACACCCCGTAAGTGTTGACCTCATTATCCTACAATGAAAACACAGTGTTCAGGGAGATGAACTGAACCAGTGGGGTGCTTCTTGCCTTAGTTTGAAACCTCACCTTAAGACATATTCCAGAATGTGTAAGGCCACTAAAGGGAAATAAAAGAGGGAGAAGCAGACAGGAGTGAAATCCATGTGGGATCCCCACACAAACTGTCATACTGTAATGAATTTCCTAGAATATAAAGTCTCTTGCCTTGATCCACATGCACACCACCACTGGTTCCCTAAAGCATTTTCAAGGGAGGGGAGGGTAGGTAATGGGTATTGAAGAGGGCACCTGTTGGGATGAGAACTGGGTGTTGTATGGAAACCAATTTGACAATAAATTTCATATTAAAAAAATAAATAAATAAAGCATTTTCAGAGCTCAATGCAATGCCAGGTTTGCATGCCTGTATTGTTCTCTTGAGGCAGAGCAAAAGTCCTTTTGATTCCTGCTTCATCCATAGGGAAAACAAAAAACAAAAAACAAAAAAAACAAAAAACATACTAGAGAAGTCCTGAGTGGAAACGGCATTGTCACCAAGCATAATAGAAACATTTTAAAGATAAATTTCTTCCGATTGCTGTGGCCTTTTATCTGGCAACTCCAAGAAGGGTGTTAAAACTGATAAGCAGATTTTCTTTGCAGTACAGTAAAATATCAGGGGCTGTGTAGAAAGAATGATCACGCTTATGTTGTCTAAAATAAGATCTGGCTTTTGTAAAGTATGGTCTACTCAAGATATCACTGTTTATCTCCTACAAAGCCCATTTAGTTGTTTTCTCACCTTTTCACAATAATCTCATAAAAAACCCTCGTTTTTATTCGAATGTGGCATGAAATCTAGCAGTAGCTCCACTGGCCTTCTTCAGGGCAGCAGGCCCACTGCAGCTGATGAGCCCCTTCCAAATATCCAGTCATCAGCTGCTTCACCTTTAAAGTAAGAAGCCCTTTGACAAAAACAAACAAACAAACAAAACCACTTTGGCCAAATTCAAGTCCTCCTGTGCTTGTGGGTTTCCAAATAAGCTGTTCTAACTCCCTTCCAGGGGATGTGGATCTCTTCTTTATGCCCAGAAGGGTTTGTTCTCTTTCTCTTTCCTCGTCTCTCCCTCATCACAGAGGGGAAAAGAATGACTCTACTTTGCTCCTGGCTCAGAATGCACATCAGCCAAAGTCCGAAGGACAAAGCCTCCTCCAGGGGGGCTGTTGAAAGCCAACTTCTTTGAAAATTCATTGGCTGCCTCCCACACACCACTTCCCAGGACGAATTCCAGCTGGAGGAGTTCAGAGACAGAAAAGGGTGGTTTCTCTTGAAGAACTAACTTGATTTTTCTGATGAGCTGAGGAGGGCTCTGTAATTCATAGAGTTCCCTTCTTTGCCTGAGTGCTGGAAAGCTCAGAGCTGGAAACTATACTCTTTTCTGGCCAGGATTCCCTGATACAAATTTTTCTTCAGCTATCACTTCATGTTTGTTTGCTGTCTTTTAGCTTCTACTAATGAGTCTCTGTTTAATTAGAACTCCATTTCTTGTGTAATTTGCTTCAATCTCTTTTTGAAAAGTAGATGAGTAAAGAAACATTTTTAAAGCAGCCATCGTCATTCTAACCATTCTGTTCTTCCTACCTGAGCAATAGGAGAATTAACCCAGGAGAAACAACCTAAAATCATCTTCCCAGTGAGTGACTTCTTTTTTTAAAAAAAAAAAAATTTTTTTTACATTTATTTATTTCTGAGAGACAGAGCATAAGTGGGGGAGGGGTAGAGAGAGGAGACACAGAATCTGAAGCAGGCTCCAGGCTCTGAATTGTCAGCACAGAGCCAGATGCGGGACTCGAACTCACAAACTGTGAGATCATGATGTGAACTGAGGTCATATGCTTAACCACTGAGCCACCCAGGCACCCCCCCACCCACCTTTGAGTGATTTCCAACTGGAAGCTTTGGTCTAACCAAAACCAAAATGAGGACAATAATTAATTCATTCATATATAAACGTTCTCATCATTAATAAACATTTGCTTATAGGCTCAAGGTAAACTCACAAAGCTGCCTCTTTTCCTTTCCTGCTGGCCATTTAAAAAAAATAGCATAAAATAAAAAAGCAGCCCATTTTAGATAGGTATACTGAGTCCCAGAAGTCAGTAAGATGAAGAAAATGTGCCAAGTTATAGAACAGGTAACAACTGAAGATGTTATGGTCTATGAAGTCTATGAAGACAGAACTGGCTCAAAACCTGCAGACTGGAGCCTTACAACCCCACCACAATGCAAATAATTTAAATGGGGAATTATAAAAGGTTAGGTCCCATTCTTCTCACCACCAATTTCTCTGGGAAAATGACAGTATTTAAACTAACTTTACTTTTTTTGAGAGAGAGAGAATTATCAGTTTCTGCTTATGACTTACTGAAATAATCCTAATTAGAATTTTTCTGCTTAGGGGAAGGGAAGACAAATTTGTGTTTGATAAATCAAAACCAGATAATGTGATTCATTAAAAATATCCACCAAATTAATTTCGCACATAGAAAGGTACAAAAAATTGCAGGAAAATTTTAATCAGAAAAATGGAGGCAGAGATCAGGGTATGCAAAATTTATTTACCACCCAACAATACATCTGCAATCAGGAAGTCATGCCAATATAAATGTCATTTAAAAGAAACAGACACATATATTATGTTAATCTCCTCAGGGATGGCAATAAATGTGTAAGAAGTAAACCAAGACAGTTGTGGAGGCAGAAGACGAGCAGGACACGTAGCTATACTCCTGCTCCCTGACCCACAAAACTGTCATGCTCCTTTAGGCTTCTTTCTCCAGACATCAGAACTGACACTGCTAAAATCATGGTGCTTGATTTTGTCAAAAGGAATCGAAATATCCCAGAAACATGTTAAGAGAAGTGAATCATGTATGTTCCTGACATGAAGGTGGGTTTAAGACAGTGTCGGCCACTAACCCAACAGCATTCTCCCTTTATTTGTGCCTACATGTTTGAAAAAAGGGTGTGTATGGGGGGAAACATACCCAAGTTTACTTTTTTAAAACTAAATAACACTGCCTTGTGGCACTCATATTGTATCTATTACACATTTCACTTCAAAACCTCATCTCCCCTAAACCCTCTTCAATGCGCTTGAAGTAGCACAGCCAAAGGAAAGGAATTTTCTATTTAACTAGAGCACTGACATTCTGTTACACAATTCGATCTTGTCTATTTACCTGCTCTCAAAAACACAAGACACTAAACACAAAATGCTGAATGCGTTGAGTCTGCAGTGCCATAGGTGTCTGAATGCATCTGCAGCTTCCCTCTCACTCATCAGTGTAATTGTTGCCATGTTATTCCATTTTTTGATTAGTCTAGTCCCTCAAGCTCAATGCTTTTTTCTGGCCTAACGTTCTTCTGCTGGTTGTCATGGTGATTGAATTGTTAGAGAGGAGAAAGGCTCTGTTGTCTGTCATTGTTCTGTTGTGGTTTAGGTAACGCAGGAGGCAACACAAGTGAAGTGGATGGACCTTTTTTGCTCTGCATCATTTCATAGTATTGAAAAATCTCACATAAAAAAGGAGCAAATAGGCCCAACCAAAGAAATAACCAAGCTCTTTCTAAAGGAAAGTGCACATTATTATAAAGAGGCAAATGGCACTAATGATGAACTGAGTAATCTATGAAAAATGCTGCTGAATATTACATTTATTACTAGAACAATTGCTGCAACTTAAACATCGCATACAATACCTACCATTTTGCAATTTAGAGTAAATATAGTTTTTAACTATACAATTGCAGCATCAACTCTTTGATTCTCGAGGCTCTGCTACTTTAACCTGATGTTCTGTTTAACCCAAAGATAGCAAGTTGAAAGTTAGGACTGAAGCAAAATTAAGACTTGGGCAAATTGTCTTTCGGTGGTAAGATGGTGGGTTAGGGTCAATTTCTACTTTGAGAAGATGGAAATGATTTTTTAAAGATTAGAGCTGACTACAAAGAACTTCTTATTCAAAAGGTCCGAAAGGTTTTTTGAAGCCAACTGAAATAAATATAATCATTCCTCAATTTAATTTTCAATTTTCCAGATTTTTTAACCAGAAAATGGAGACACAGAATAGACATACAATACATAAAGGGATATATCATAGACAAGAACCAAATGAATAGTAGTTTCTGTGAAAAACTGCTTGTAATCTTCTTCCATCATTGCATTGGTAGACATATGCCCTAATCAGCGATTAGTTTTCATTAGTATTGGTATCATTTTTGTCACTAAAAACTATTTCATTTGCTTATTTGATTTTGGAATGATTTAATTTCATTTTTTATGTTTATTTATTTATCTTGATAGAGAATCCCAACCAGGCTCTGCACTGGCAGCAGAGCCTGACGCAGGGCTCAATCTCATGAACTGTGAGATCGTGACCTGACCCGAAACCAAAAGTCAGACACTTAACCAACTGAGCCACCCAGGCACCCCTAATTTAATTTTATTTAACTGTTTCATTTAATTATTTTAATGATACAACATTTTAAGTAAGTAACATTTGGTAAAATATGATTTAAAAATTTAAAAAGATTACAAGGTTTACTTCTCATCCCCTGAAATCTATCTTGTTCTCTCTTAATCTTCCACACACAGCCATTGTTGTTAGATTTTTCTGTAGTTTTCCAGAATTTCTTTATGCAAATATTAGAAAATACTGACAGAGATTCTTATTCAACCTCCTGCATATTACAAGTGGGAGTATGCTATTCAGTGTTCTACACTTTTCACTAAACCGTATATTAGGTTGTCTTTCCATATCAGAACACAGAGATCTTCCCCCTTCTTGTTCTTTTTCTCCCTTTTTACAATTGCATAGTATTCCATTGTATGGATATACTATAACTTAATCAGCCTCTATTGATGGACAGTTAGGTTGTTCTCAATACTTTGTTTTTATAACAAATAATCTTGTATATTTGTTATTTTTTATGCGTGCAAATATATATGTAAAAGATAGAGTCCCAGAAGTGAAATTTCTAGGTGAAAGGATATATTTGCATTTGTAAATTTGATGAAAATTGTCAAAATGCATTCTGTAATAGTTCCAATCTACACTCCCTCCATAGTGTACAAAAGTACCTGTTTCTGCATGCCTTGCCAACAAAGGGTATTATTAAACTTTTGAAATTCTGCCAATCCAAAAGGTAAAAAATAGTACCATTCTACAGTTTCAATTTCAATTTCTGTTATAAGTGAGGTCAAATACTTCTTCATATATTTTAGAGCCTGTTGTATTTCCTTTCCTGTTAATCCTCTCTTCAGATGCTTTGCACATATTTCTTTTAGGGTGCTGATATTTTTCTTATTGATTTCTAGGAGCTCTTTATGTTTTTGGAAATGTGCCCTCTGCTATGTTATGAGTTGGCAGATATTTTTCCCAATTTGTCATTTGTCTTTTGACTTTGCATATGAAGTTTTTTTCCACAGAGAAATTCTGATGTTTATGCAGTCATACAAATCTTTTATGGTTGTCTTTTTTCTCCATCCCCACTCCAAGGCTATAAAGAAATCCTCCCATGCATTTTTTGTAGTACTTGTATGGTTTATTTTTATATTTTTTCCTTTCTTAAAATATTTAATATTAATATTTAAACTTTATCCTTGTGGAGGGTATAAGATACAGATTCAGCTTTCGATTTTTCCAGATGGCTACCCAGTTATCCTATCTCCAGTTCTGGAATAAGCCATCTTTTCTCCCCACTGATTTGATATACTCCCTTTACCAGATGCTAAAGTCTATGTTTTTGATCTATTTCTGGACTCCCTATCCAGTTACCTTGACCTGTGTGTTCATACATGGAGTACATCTATCGTAACAAATACAAACACAATCAATAGTGTATTATAAGAACTGTACTTAGTCTTAAATGCATTTAATCATATCTGTATTTTCATACTGCAAGTATTTTGCTGTATTTAGCCACTGCGCACTCTAACTCACCATCCAAACATATTCCCTCCTGGATTGCCCCAGGGAGTGTATCCATTGTTATGTTGAAGCAGACATTGATTGTCACTCAAGTTCTGGGAAAATGCGGCTGAGACATCACCAGTTTTTCAATTAAAACTACAAACTCAAGAATATATATGGCACAGATGTTTTCTCTTTCTGAATATGCCTTTAAGGGTACAGAGTGTGGGGTGTTCGTAAATCTCAGCGTGCTTTCATTCAGCATCTCAGAGTGGTGTACAGCCACAGAAATCTGTGAAACACACTGCTCTCCCTTCCTGAGGGCACTCCACAGTGACTTTGAAGCCTAGCCATTAAAGGCATTTGAAAGGGCACTTACTATTTAGTACCCCGTAAACATATATTTTGATTTTCTTTCATACTGTTTAATGGCATAATATTCGGCAAGGATCTGTGGAGACCAGCTAGCAATCACAACAGACACACTCCAAGAGGAGTAGCAGCACTTCCTAGATTGTGTTTCTCCCCCTTCCCCCAGCAGAAGGGCTGCAGCCCATTTCTTCACCGTGCCAAATATTCACAAGCTTGTTGTCTGTTACTGGTTTAATGTAGTACATTCACACAGATTGAAGCTGATTTTCAGTAAAGGTCTATAAATAACACTCTTCGGCTGTGATCTTGAGGCTTTTGAGATCAGTTTTCCCGCTTCCACCCCTCCTTCTTACCAAGCATTTCAACACTGGGGAGAAGATTAATGTCCTCACAACAAAAGATGACTTTTGGAGCAGAACCTACCCAATAATCAGAAGTGGCAAGTAAAAGAGAGAAGGTGGTGACCTCTCTCAGTGACAGGAACAAGAAACTGGAGGAGCCTTTCCTTTTGCTTAGAAAGTGCCCAAACCACTCATTGCAGGAAGCGTTTGGCTACCAATCACTTCTCTGAGACCCATTACAAAAGGTGAGCAAATTTGAAAGCTCGCCCCCTCCTTCCCCAATTAGTTCAGATTGCAGTCGACCTTCAAAGATATCCATTGCAAGGGTGTTTTTCTGGTGATGATGCTTTGAAAATAATTTTCTTTCTGAAGGGCTTTCTTTCTATTCTCTCCCAATGGCAACTTTTGAAAATTTGTTAAAACGCACATACACACGAGCCTCTTGGGCTATCTACAAGCTCTCTAGGTGAGTGGGAACAAACGGCAGCCTGACAAAGAAGTGCGCCCAGCACAACTTCGCAGTTCTGATCCTTTGGGGAATCTCACACAGATTCCCCTGCAGCCCCCAGTGCAGCATGGGGAATTTTTTTTAAGTACACCATGTGATAAATTAGGCTGAAACCAAGTTGTTCCTTTGCTTGTTGAAGTACAAAGTAGTTTGGTTGAACTGCTTTTCCAAACTGACAGGAGACATTTCTTACTGTACCAATATCTACATAGCAATGGAAGAAAGAAAGCTAGAGCACTTATAACTTCAGGGCATGCTGACACTAGAAACTGGTAAGAGGGAATTTGTAGAAAAGAGAGTATACCAAAGGTTTAAGGGAACCATGGGTGATTCAGAACTGTTGGCACATTCTGGCATTAATCCTAGCACCCAAGTCATGGGAAGATTCATTATTACATCAGCAGAAACCTCCTCCAAATAGATGAACATCTCATTGACTCCACATGGTGAAAAAAATCACACCTCACAGTTTTTGGTAAGTACTTGCCTCATTTCAAGCATCATAACTTTCCATGGATGTCCCTAGGGACCCTTATTTAAAAATGCTCTTTAAATCAGGTATAAAGAGAGAAGAAAGCAAAACCTACTGTACACTTCAGTGTGGTATAATTTCTAGGAGCGGGGGGGGGGTGGTGGGAAATGGCTGTTTTCTATTTTATCTTTTCTGCCTCAACACAGAGTGTCATGCCGAGAATTATGCTGGGGCTAGGATTTAATGGCCATGCCAGGAATTGGAAGCAGCACCTGTGGACCAGAATTTAAATCCCATGGACGATTTTTCCTGATGCTTTTATAGAGCATGAATGAGGATGTAATTTAAAAATAAGCCCTGCATCCTATTTAAAAAGATAAGAAGGAGCTGGATGTGTGTAAATGTTTGGATTAAACATGACCAAAGACTGCACCGTATTTAAATGGCTTGGCACTTTAAACATGATGGAATCAGGCTTCATAATGGTGCAAGCATCTACCTAATGGAACTAAATTTGCAATACAGGTGCATAGTGGAAAAGAAGGACAGACAAGTGGCACTGAGAATCTAAGTGAGACGGCATCAAAGAATGAAACATATTGAGTTTAATGATTGACCTTATTGGAGGCTTTCTGCTCTGACAATGAAGATGTGAATTATCCTATTATTATAAGCAGATGGATCATCTTATTAATGCACCCTAGCCTTTCACATTTTTATTTAACTTTAAATTAAATCGAACAATTTCAGTACCATCCCTTAAAGGAAACAGAAGACGATTCTAGAAATATTTTCTGTGGAACTTTAATATATTTTTGTCTTTCCAGAGACACACTTTCAGCTCTGCTACACTATAATGCTTTGGCTTTCATTTGGATATAGCCGAGGTGTCTTGAAAGTTTCTCTGTAAATTCCTTCAAATCCAGAAGAGCTGAAAGAGATTCTAGGAGCCTGTGCTTCTCTTAATGATTCCACATGGAACAGCATCTTTGGAATTCTGATTCTGACATCGTCAGCCACTTGATAGCCCGTGCTACAAGGAGTAGCAGATGAGCCATAATCAAATGTTTTCTGAATTCATCCTCAGTACAACTCTCCCCTGAAACCCAAATTAGGCAGCAAAGTAATATTTGTTTAGAAACACTTAACAGGCACCTACTTAATACTATAAATGCTATCCTGGCAAAATCTTCACACACAAAGGAAATATCTCACTGGAAGGCCAATATCTGCAACTACTGAAAAGAACAGAGCTGTTTCAAACTCACCGACAAAGGCTTCTGTCTTAGCCCCTATTCCACTCTCATTTTTTTTTTCTTTTTGGTTTTGTTTCCTTTCAGCATATTTTAGGAACTAATCAGCTTTATAAAAGGTACCACTGTTAATCTACTGTTTGTCTTGGTCTTCACTGAAGCTCCTTAAAAGATAGAGTGCAAACAAAGCAAGAATTAAGGTCATTCCATTTAAATCCTTCAGAGAGGAAGACAAGGGCTAAATTATTGCTGAGGGCTACAGAGAGGACTGGAGGAATCCAGGATAAAAAAAAAAAAACCCTCATTGTTTATTATTTGCCAGACTCAGAGCAGCCCCCATTCCCATATTTGTGAAGGGATTACCCTTTAATGGGAAGCCCAGACAAGTCCCTGGCCCACAGTCCACCCTGCTCCAAAGCGCATTCTACAAGAAGGTGGACCTCAGAGTGAATTCCCTGGGGGGATCCAGAGTGGGACACGGCTCACACCCTGCAGCCTGATGTGATTCTTCCTCCAGTTGCTAGAGGTACACAAGCAAACATGACTGTCAAGGGGATTCCATGCTTGCACAGAGGCAAAACCACATCTTAGCAGGTGGTAGCTACATATGTGAAAATCTTAGCACGTAGCAGATTTAAAGAGGGGAGCGGAGCAACATGAAAGCATTGCAGCGGCATGTAATACTGACCCATTTCTTCTACAATTCTAATTGCAACCCTACTGCCAATATTTTATTTGAGACAGAAGTTGGTTAAATGTACTTGAATTTCCTCATTTGTTGCTACTATAATTGTTCATTAAGCATCACTAAAATACATTAGTCTTCAATTTTGTTTTAGTGTGGCAATGGGTTAATCTGTTTAAGTGAATGATTCACTGTCTTTAAAGTTTTAAGTTTTGTCTTTAAAGAATTAAGGTCAGGAAGCAGAAAGCACTGTCTATAACCAACAGAGATGCAGATTCTTAACTCCCAGTATTTAGTAAGGCTTACACATAGTAAATGCACAGTAAGAATTTGTTACATGAAGTTGGGGTGGTTTTGACTGCTTTAATAATAATAGCTATGTTAATAATAATTGTTAATGTTCACTGAATATCTACAAGTATGTGCTAAGCGCTCAACTTATATTACGTCACTTAATTCTAATAATCAACATCAAGTGGTTATTATCCTCATTTTACATATAAAAAAAAACCAAAGCTTAGTGAAGTTAAAGTCACTTGCCCAAGGCTAATTACATAAGTAATCAATAGCAAAGCCAGTCTTCAGGGCCATAAGCTCTTGCTCAGGACCCTCTGTTCTTTTTCTTTCTTTCTTTCTTTCTTTCTTTCTTTCTTTCTTTCTTTCTTTCTTCCTTCCTTCCTTCCTTCCTTCCTTCCTTCCTTCCTTCCTTCCTTCCAGTCTTCAGGGCCATAAGCTCTTGCTCAGGACCCTCTGTTCTTTTTCTTTCTTTCTTTCTTTCTTTCTTTCTTTCTTTCTTTCTTTCTTTCTTTCTTTCTTCCTTCCTTCCTTCCTTCCTTCCTTCCTTTCTTTCTTTTTTTTAAGTTAAGTAGGTTCCACGCCCAATTGTGGGGCTTGAACTCACAAGCCTGAGATCAAGAGTCGCATGCGCTACTGACTAAGCCAGCCAGGCACCCCAGGACCCTCTGTTCTTAATGCTATACTGCTATACCTTCAAAGCAGCATTTCTTAGCTTGAATTTAGAAAATATTCATCCAATGACATTTCATTAGACAAAAATTATCCTTAGAGAGAACAAGGATTCCACCTTTAGCCAAGATATGAGAACCCGTAAGAGATGAGAAGAAATTTCCTTTATAGTGGCTTCCAATTTTGTCCTCAGGTCCCAAAAGAATTTAATTATTCACAAAATACAGGGACAATTTTGGTGCTGCTTTGTTGAATGTCATATGAACAGATCTTCTGAGAGTGGTAATACTCCTTCCTTACGAGATAACTTACCTCCCCCCAGTTACCACAGACACACACACACACACACACACACACACACACACACACACACAGTGTGTCAAGTTTTCCCAGGCAGAAGGAGATCCGTTTGCAAAACCCTTGGCATATGGTAGATCTGCCTGGCTTTCTACAGTGTTTGATTATGACTGGCCTAGCTAATTCATTTCATTGTATGTTCACCCCTCTTTGGAAACTGAACGGGATTAAAGTGCATTTTTGAAGCTTTAGCAAATCACCGTGTGATTTAAATTAGAATAAAGACAAACACTGAGATCATTTTTTTCTTGAGGAAATTCTGACAGCATTTCTGGCCCAGCAGGAATGTTTGTCCAGAGACTCTTAAAAGTCCCTCTTGGCCATTGGGATACCCAGTTAGTTCTAAGTATATTAACCACTCAGTAAAAAATGTAGAATCTATAATCAAAGACAAGCAGAATGAAAAGCCATCCATGAAATAAATGCTTCCTCTTGAAAAATCCTAAAACCCTATTTTTAACAATAGCCCTATTTATTCTCCCTCCAAACTTTATTAGCTTACAGACTAGGCCAAAGAGGACTGAGTTATATCCATGTACTTAATAACTTCTCCTCTTCCAAGAAAAGTGCTTAGAAATATGGTATTTCTAAGTCACTAATGAGAAACAAATAGTTCATGGAACTAAAAGCTGAGGGACACTTGCTATTATTTTTAAGTATATTTTACTGAGCTATTCAATAATTTCTAGCATGATTACTTACTCAGTCTCATCTGCACCATAGGTTGTAATACCATTGTCCCTCCCAATAAAATGAGTAGATAAAATAAATAGCAAAAATTAAGAATGTGTTCTCATTTGTGGAATCTCTAGCAGTTCTATTAAAAAAAAAAAGCTTTAAATTACAGGGGCCATTTAACTTTCCTAATTTTAGGACATGGTGTTTTTAAGAACCTTTGGATGCTTGTCCCATGTGGCACAATTTTTGTAGCATTTTAACATGATGAGCCTCAAGCTTTTGAGGTTGAAAAACCAGAGCCCACCGTTGAACAAGCATGTTTCGTCCCTTTTCATTTTCAAGTATAAGTCTACAGATTCTGCCATGAGTTTATGGTGATGGTGACTTGGTCCTATATTCCATAGGCAGCATGGAAGTTGATCTTCATTTTGCAGTGAAGTTTATCAGGCTAGTCATTAGATGAGCTGCCAGGGTTTTCCTGTTGGACAGGTAGTTACGCCTTAAGCTGAACTGAATATAAAATAAAATATGTTGCTATGGTAATCTAATAGCTTCCTTTAATGGACATTTCATTTTAAAGAAAACAGAAAAGATTCTACTCTCTTCTACCATCCAAAATAAAGGAAAAGAAAAGGACAAAGGAAATTGAGCTTCTGCTTATAATTCATAAGCGTCAGTGTTATCTAAACATCCCATTTAGGAAATTTTGTATTGCCAGAAAAAATCTAATTAAAAAGAAAATTTGTTTTTAAAGAAATTGTCCCTAGGTGAGACAAGCACACAGAATGCAAACAAACACCAATTTGGGGGGAAAACATTTATGAGATATATTGTACTTCAGGATATCAACATTCACTTCTTCAAAATAAGGCCTACCAAATAAATTAGGATATATCAAAGTGATGGTGTTTTTACTAGTGAAAGATTTCCAGAGTACAGAATGGTTACTTGACAATTCATCAACCCACAGCTGTATTTTGTTTGCTTTGTGAAGGACAACCAAATGGCCACATGTAAATGATTTTATAAGCATCCCTCTTAGGGAGGTGTGGACCAAGCTGGCAGACCAAACACTTGCATGTACTCCTGGCCACGACCCCTGAAAGCACAGGTATTTTAACAGCATAGATTCATGAGGATACTAAACAATAAAGGAAGTTTTCATCAGCAGACAAAAAAATTCTAAAGAATCCTAGAATACAGAAAAGCAAGATGGATGATATTGATTGAGAACAAAACCAGAGAGAAAGAAACATGGCCCAAACCAGGAGCAGGAGAGAAGTAGATTCAGGGAAGTTTTACTCTTTTTTAAAAAATGTTTAAATGTTTATTTACTTTTGAGAGAGACAGAGATAGAGAGAGAGAGACAGAGCATGAGTGGGGGAGGGGCAGAGAGAGAAAGAGACACAGAATCTGAAGCCAGCTCCAGGCTCTGAGCTGTCAGCACAGAGCCTGACAAGGGGCTCGAACTCACGAACTGCAAGAGCATGACCTGAGCTGAAGTTGGACACCAAGCCAACTAGGCACCCCTCCAGAAATTTTACTCTTAAGAGTAGGCCCTAGAGGGGTCCTGAAGGTTCACTGAAGAACTGCCCTTGGAACAACAGAGGCTAGTAGGTGTGCACTTTCCTCTTGTTTATACAGAGCTGCTGGCAGGAGCTGCTTTTAATCCCTGGCTAACCCCTCCGAACACTCTCTCAAGAAATATCGTGCCTGTGGACTTCCCGTGTGAGTGCAAGGCCCTAAAAGAGGAGGAAGGTAGAACATAAGTAACTCTATACCTTCAGAACAGACAAGGAAGGAGGTGTGCCAAGGAAACACCTCTGCCCAGGAGGGCAATGTGCTACCTACCTTAGTAACAAAATTAAGCCCTCCTTACTTTGGCGGTGGGGAAATGTGGAAAGGACTAGTCAGTAACTTGCTGTGCCAAGTGCAGGCACCACAAAAGAAGCCTCAGCTCAGTCAGTCTCAGTCAGCCCTCTTGGTCAAAGGAGAGGCTTATTTTCAGGAGAAACCAATAAATATTGCTTCAGAGGAGACCTACATTGGCTGCCTATATTAATGAACCTAGTCTTTCATCATTAATTATGTTAAATGAACAACTGAAGTTTGCCAGATATTGAAGGAAAACTAACAGCTTTTAACAACAACAGAAATAATGATGAAAAGCATCCTTGAGGATTAAAGATAATTAAAGGAATAAAAGAAGAGTGAGAAAATAAATTCTAATATCTTCAAAAAGACATGAGGCTATTGCATCCATTACACAAAAACAGAATATTATCTAGTGCAATAAGACCAAAAAAGAAAAATATTTTAAAAAGAGAGAGAGAGAGAAAGAAATGAAGAGACAGGCTGTCCTTATTTGTAGACACACAATCTCCTACCTAGATAATACAAGGGAATCAACTGAAACACTACTAAAATTAATAAGAGAGTTTAGTAAGCCAGCTGCTAGAAGATCCATAAACACAAATCAATAGCTTTACTACAAGCCAAGTGGGCAGACAGCGTGGCTTGGCTAACCTAACTCATTCTTCTCCTTTCCCCTTGCTGCCTCCCTTGCCTCTTGAAGATAGTGATGTGACACAGTTCTGGCTAGTTGAGAAGTGGGCCAGCTCTCCTGAGGAGCTTTTCTGCATTCCTGATACAGGAATCACAACTTCCTTGTCTCTTTCTCCTTCTTGTTCAAATGCCTACTTGGCGCTAGATCTGCACTGAGCATCTTTTGAAGATAAGGCCACAAGAAACAAAAGAAGAGACATTTCTCCTGCTATAACCATGCTGCTAAACCCACACCGGCAGCTGCTTACATTTGGACTTTTTTGTTGTGTGAGTAAAATAAGCTGTTTCTTTAAGCCACATTTGGGTTTTCTGTTTTTTGTGGCCAAATATATCCCTAACTGATAGATATGTAATAACCAACACAATGGGAAAATATTTCATGCACAAAGGAAGCAAACTATAACATCAGAAATAAATGCAACAAGGGGCGCCTGGGTGGCTCAGTCGGTTAAGCGGCCGACTTCAGCTCAGGTCATGATCTCGTGGTCCATGAGTTCAAGTCCCGCGTCAGGCTCTGTGCTGACAGCTCAGAGCCTGGAGCCTGTTTCAGATTCTGTGTCTCCCTCTCTCTGACCCTCCCCCATTCATGCTCTGTCTCTATCTGTCTCAAAAATAAACGTTAAAAAAAATTTCTTTAAAAAAAAAAAAAAAGAGAAATAAATGCAACAAGAAATGTGCAAGATCCATACAAAGTAAATTATAACAAAAACAGGCCTCAAGAAAATGGATGGACCAGTTTCTCATTGGGAAGACTTCCTATGATAAACATTTTAATTTAAAAGCTAATGTCCTATCAATCGAAATTCTAATAGGATCTTTAATGGAACTTGACGAGCTGATTGTAAAATTTACCTGAAAAAGAAAGTGAGCACATAAAATAAACCTATAAAAATTTTGGAAAGAAAGGAAAAATGAAGACTATTTATTCTATCAGCTATCAAACATGCTATGAAATTTCATTATTTAAAACAATGTAATCTTAGTGCAGAAATATGCAAATATACTAACGAAATAAATAGAAAATCTGAAAACGGGTGTGTGGGTGGCTCAGTGGTTGAGCATCCTACTCTTGGTTTTGGCTGAGGTCATGATCTCAAGGTTCAGTTCCTAGGTTCAAGCCCTGGGTTTGGGCTACATGCTAACAGCACTGTGGGGTAGCGAGTGCTGCTTGGGATTCTCTCTCCCTCCCTTCTCTCTCTGCCTCTCCCCGGCTTGTGTGTTCACACTCTCTCTCTCAAAATATAATTAATTAATTAGTTAATTAATTAACTTAAAAAAAGAAAATCTGAAAACAGACGCTTGAATGTGTGGAATTTTGTATATAATAAACGTGGCATTTCAAACCATCAGGAAAGAATGGATATTTAATATGGTGTTGGGAAAGTAAAGTATCCATTTCATACGAATCAAGTTTGTTCATTATGACACACACATAAATAAATTCTAGATATAATAAAGGCCCATATGTAATAAACAAAATTTAAAGCACTGGAATAAAATAAGTGAGATTTTTAATTTAATTTTATAAAGGCAAAGACTGACACGTATGATTGTCACAAAGGCACCATAAATAAAGTTAAAACACAAACTAAAGCTTGAAAGAAATGCTTTCAAATGTTTTCAACATGTACAACAGAAAAAAATATCAATATTAGTAATCATAAATAATTCTTACACATCAATAAAATGACAAATTCAATAGGAAAATGGACAAATGTTTAAACTAACAAGACAATCCTGAGAAACTTAACAGAAACCCATGGAGGAGGGGAAGGAAAAAAAAAAAAAAAGAGGTTAGAGTGGGAGAGAGCCAAAGCATAAGAGACTCTTAAAAACTGAGAACAAACTAAGGGTTGATGGGGGGTGGGAGGGAGGGGCGGGTGGGTGATGGGTATTGAGGAGGGCACCTTTTGGGATGAGCACTGGGTGTTGTATGGAAACCAATTTGACAATAAATTTCATATATTGAAAAAATAAATAAATAAACTAACAAGACAAAGGTGAATAAATACAAATAGCTAAAAATATGCAAAAAGATGATTAACCTCATTAATAAAGAGAAAATTGCAAATTAAAAAGTTCTTGTCATCAGACTAGCAAAAGTTGGAAAGTATGTTAATATACAGTTGTCAGGGGTAGAACATTGTATACTCTCATATACAACTGTAGAAATGAATAGATATAACCATTTTGGGGGAAGGCAATCAGATATCTTTACCCATGTTGAAAATGCATGTGCATTTTGACTCAGCAATACCATAAATTCTCTTTCAGCTCTGTCACTCATCTTACTATCACAGTCAATGTCCCTGAAGGAATATTCTATAGTCACTTTCTCATCTCCCAGTCACTGTGACTTTCAATAGTGTAGCTTATTACCTTTACAAGCCCCCAATTCCATTGGTGGGAGGTGGGAGTTGTAAACAATTACCTGTCATACACAATGACATCTTTTAAGTACTTGTCCTATTTGTCTTTGAAATATTTGATGCTGTAGACCATTCTTTCCTTGATATTATTTCTTCCTTTGGCTTCTAATACTCTTCACTCTTGTTTTTTTTCCCCCTGCTTCTAATTCTCAGTCTCCTTTGCTCACTCTTTCTTTGATCCTTCAAAGTGTTCCCCAAGGAACTTCTTTTTCTTACTTTACCTCCTTGGATGAGCTCAAACTATGGGTTTAATTTCTATTTACAGGTTTGAGATTCTAAAATAACCACTATCTTCAGTCCAACCCCCCTTACTGAACTATAGATCCTTATTTATACCTCCTTTCTAACATCTCCACCAGGCTATTCCACAGGTATCCCAACAATTTCAGTAAGATGTTTCTCTCTCTCTCTCTCTCTCTGTCTATATATATATATATATATATATACACACACACACACACACACACACACACACACATATATATACACACACATGCGCGCGCGCACACACACACACACACACACACACACATATTCTTTTTTTTGATTGAAGCTCTACTGTCCACCCAGTTACCATAGCTAGAATCCTGGGAGTCATCTAAGACAATTTGCCATCCCTCACTCTCATATTCAATCTGCCAAACAAGTCTTATAGCATCTAAGTTATGATTCTCATGTCCACCTGTTTCTCTTCATCCTCACTGCTACTGCATTAGTCTATTCCTTCATCATCTATTCAAGTTCTTAACCTGGAATTCATGGGCTCACATGAATCCATGAATGGGCTTCAAGATATCTGTGAGCCACTTATAGCATTATATGCCACTTTAGCATTATATGTAAAGTATGTACATATGCATATATAATTCTAAAAAGGGATCTGAGGCCCCCAAAAGGTTAAGAACAATTCGCTTAGTCTAATCATTGTTATAATCTTCTAGTTCCTCCTCCTGCTTCTAGTCTCACCCTTCGAACCTATCCTCCACCCTGCTGCTGTTATGTTTTTTCAAAATATAAATCCAACCATGGCCCTGCTATTCAAAACTGCTGCAATATCTTACCATTTTAAAATTAAAACCCAAACCCACTTGTACAGTCCTCCATGATCTGGCTTCTGTAGATTTCTAGAGACTTTTGCATCTCAATTTTCTCTCCTCCTTACATCCCAACTCCAACCTATGATAAAATTTTAATACTTAAATTGTTCCTAATGTCCTGGTTGCTCCATACCTCTTTACTTTTGCTCATATTGCTTTCTTTGCCTAGATGTCCTTCTTCACAAAGCCTTTCTTGTGTTCCCTCTGGCTCTAAGCCCATTAGACTATCCAGCCCAGGTAGAATTGACCACTTCTTCCCCTATACCCAGAGTATATTATCACAGAGATTATACAGAGCTTTAATATAATTCTTATATTCTTTCATGTCATGTGCTTACGATTACAGGTCAACTGAACTGTACACTCTCTGAAGGCAAGAACAATGTCTTGTTTTTGTCACCTATAGCAAATAACATAGGTGTGTCCTATAAGGCTACTCTATAAATATTAATGACTTTAAAGGGAGATATCAGCTTGTTTGTTTTATCACCTTCAATCCCCCTTCATATGTTAGAAAGAAAAGATGTGGAAAGAGGAATGAAGAGAGAAAAAGCATCTTAGATAATAGAATGTGAATGGAAAATGCTGCTAGGTAGAAACAGTATCCTATGAATATCAAAACTTCATTGCAAAGGCCAAGAATTCTACAACAATATGAAACAAGGAAGATTATAGAGAAATTTTCAACTTTTGCTGAAGTTAACATAGCTGTCTATTGCCTTCATTCAAATATTGACTTTATTAGATTTATTTCTCATAACCTTCAGTAATATTAAAAGAGATATTAAAAAAGAGATACAGTCCAAGGTCTGTAAGTAGAATCAAGACATAGGTGTTTTGAGTTCACCAATCAACTAAGCGAAGTTTAGAGAATAGAAAATAGGACTACAACAAGCAGCTTTTATATTTAAGGTATACAAATAAAACAACCAATTCTGATTCTAGGATTTTGACACACTGCAGGTAAGATTATAACTTTATCAAAATTCCTTTGCATATAAATCTTGAAAAATAATGTGGAGTCCTCAAGAATATATATCATATTACATTTGTGTGTGGTCAAATGTCGAAGGCTGGAAGGGAAATAGAAAGAGATGAAAGAAAATATGCTATATATGTACCTGAGGTGAAGGGGGAGAATTTCTAAAAAATACACCAAGATCTTAAAAAGGAAGTTTCCTACTTGCTTCAGTGAAATAACAATCTAACATAAAGAAGGCATTACCATTGCATCATGCAAATATTGACTGACTTGGCTAATCAGGGCTGTATATCCACAGCCTTTTTTCCCCTGGAGTCTGCAGCGACAGCTTTGTGTACTCTGCAGTCTCTTGTGCCTGAGCCAACAACTGATAGAGTATTAGATCAAAGCCTTGATACACAGATGCCAGGCAATTTGGTATTAAACAAGCGATAAGAGTACAAAAGAAGTCTCAATGTACTTTCACCACAATTTGAACAGCAAATAGTTAATTAGGTTGATAATAGATGTCAACATTTTACCTGATGTCATAGTTCTAGAAGGTATAAACTTCTTCCATCACAGATGAAAAACTAAATGAATTTTTTAAAAGAAGCAAAGATGAATAATGTTTTATTATTTATGATTTTTTCTCATCTGAAGTATTTAGTTAAACACAGTTTTAATTTTCTTCAAGGTTTTTTTCTGTAAAGGGACAATATAATTTTCACCAGCATAATTTAAGTGAGGTGTTTAAAAGGTGATATGATGAGCCAGTAAAGTTTGCATTCAATGCAAATAATTAAGGCTTGAATTCGTTATGAATTATGGAGATGCTGCTATTTCAAGGGGTATTTTTGAGGTTTCTTATGTGTGGGATTTATAAAATATCTTATTCATTCATTCCAAAAAATGATATAGGAAATAAAAAACATTTCTATCCTCCTGATACTTTTTTCTTAATTAAAATACTCAACAATCTAGTTATTTTAAACTAAATCAAACATCAGAAAATTGAATATCTTAAAAAAATTTTCTACGTGATCATCAGATAAAGAGGTCAAAAGTATAAAATGCTCTCAAGTATACATTTTTAACTAAAAAATACATGAAGGTTATTAGAAAGACCATCTATCTTCCCAAGTCTCCAATATCAAGCATGAGGTAAATAAATGCCTTTCCAATTTCAAATGAATTGCCAAACCCTTGGAGCAAAGTTCACATGTTGTATTAATTGTATGTGTCAAAAAACCCTGAAACACAGAAACAATCCAAAACCCCCATAGCCAGATCATGTTAGGGGAGATGAAAATAAACATCACAGAGATCACAGAGTTGAAAGGACTTTATCAAGTAACTGAAGTGTCACTAACTTTAGTTGGAACAACCACATAGTAAATCTTTGGAATACTACTTCCCTTTTCCAGATTTTATAATAAAATCAATGTATATTAACAGTGCCATCTACTGCTTATCAGTAACACTACAGTGCCCCAAAGCAGCCCACTGAATCCAAGATGGTTATTTTTATTTTCATCAGGGGCATCATCATTGGAACTGATCCATGGTGCTATTCTGAGGACACTATAAAATATGATAAATGTATATAGTCAGTGACTAATTGCTTTCTTTATTTTTTTAAAGCCAAATTTGCTTCCAAATAGCGATTCATGGGAACAACAATGTAGGGAAAAAGTACTGGAATACAAGTAGAAGAAGCTAGGTTCTTATACTTTTTCTTATTCCACCATTGTTTGACCTCATTTTCTCGTTAGTCTTCACAATACTTTCTAGCATAATGTTAGCAAGTTGATCTTTAGAATTTATTTCTTTCAGGAAAAAAATACATCATGTGGGCTCCAGAATGAAGGCATCTAAATCCTCTTCAAAATCCTTTCCAAATACTTTTCAGACTTAACTGAGACTTCTTTAGTTGAGAATAGGAATAGTTACTTTAAGACTCTCTAAAATGCAAATAAAATTTAGATGAAAACCAAAATATACAGGCAATCAGGTTACTTAATGTAGAAAATCCCAGTATCTGGGTAATTTAGCAAATATCTTCATTTGTTTACAGTCTTGCAGACATAGCCCAAATCCCACGAGAACGGAAAAACTTCCTCCCGTGAAATTCACATCTTAAAAATGTTTTAACTTCATGGTATCCTGTACCTCTTGCTGTGATGCACTAAGAATACAGTATTACTTAACATAATATTCCTGCCAAAATACATAACCTGAATCAAATCATGAGGAAACATCAGACATACCCAAGTTAAGAGACTTTCTACAAAAAAAAAATGGCCTATAATTTTTTCAAATGTCAAAGTCATACATGACACAGAAGACTATTCCAGATTCAAGAAGAGTAAAGAGACATGACAACTACATGGAATGTGTGATTCTGGATTGTGTCCTGGAACAGGGGGAAAAAATTAACATAGAAAATATTATTGGGAAAACTGACAAAATTTAAATATGGGCTATTTATTAGATAATATTGTTGAATCAATGGTGATTTTTTGGAATTTGATAAATAAATCATGGTTATGTGAGAAAACATCATTGTACTTAGGAAATACAATCTGAAGTACATGGAGGTAAAGGGGCACAGAGTCTGCAACCAACCCTCAAATGTTTCAAAACAATTATCATCTATGTACATATCTAATGAGAAAGCAAATGGTAAAGCAATACATACATATATATATGTATATATATATGTATATATATATACACATATATATATATACACACACACACATATATATATATAGTGGTAAAGCACATGAGGCAAAACATTAGCAATTGGTGAATATGAGTAAAGGGTAATCAGGAGTAGTTCTGTATTGTTCTTGAGACTTTTCTGTAAGTTTAAAATTATTTCAAAATAAAAAAGTAAAAGAAAATAATGGTAGATACATTGGCTTCTATTTTAAAACATAAATTTTAAAGTGGAAGAGACTGAAGAAAACCATTTAGCTCAAGCATTTTATCTAAGAGGAAATTGTAGCCTACAGTGCTGAAGAAAACTTCAGATTGCAGAAGCAATGAAAAAACTGCTATCTCCTGAGTCCCCACCCAGTATCTTTTTCTAGCAAACCACACGAATTCTATAAAAAGGTGATAGATCACAAATACCAAGGTATCATTTCACTGGCTAAGACACTGCTGCCAAAACCTCCAAAGTTCCTCGTAGTACAAACCATTCATCCTCAAACAGTCTGCGCAGCTGGCAGCTTGCTGGGCATGAGAATATAATAATGGAAGACCTGGCAACTCAGAGACAGTGGGGAAGGAGGGTCCTGGTGCATACATAACCCCAAATGTGGCCTTTGATCTTATTTTAAAGCTGAAATTACATGTAAGGGGGTCAAATCTTTGGTTAACAAAGCACTTATAGGCACTTTCTATAGATAACATTTTGTTGGTTTTTATGTTTTTTGTTACGTATTAAAGATGATAGAGTCAAAAGTGCAAATGCTAGAGTTCTTAGAATCCAACATTAACATGCCTTCCCATACTATGGGTTTTCTTATACCGTACAATCAAAGCTCATTAGAAGGAAAGATGAATGAGTCTATTTTCTAGATTAAAATGCCAGCAGTTACAGAGAAAGCAGAGAGGGGAGAAAGAAGGAAAGAGGGGGAAAAAAACACATAAAGAAATAAGGAAGAGGTAAGAATTCCCTTAAGTAATCTACATTATTTGAACTTTTTAAATTTACTGACTAAACACTGAATTGTAAATAAATTAATAAAATGCCTTTTTATGTGCAAATCAGCCATTCTTTTTGTTTGTACCATAATATATGTATTTATGTTACCTATCACAGCCTCTAGTAAGGTATCAATAACTTTTATCATTTTATCCATTTAAAAGGCAATAATTGAGTGTTCAAGGAAAATACCATTTTCAAAATGCTTAAATCTCTAAGTTGGTCAAACATCTGCCAATCAACCAAAGTTTCATCTGTATTTGCTATAGCAGCACTAACATTTGAAACCACCTAATACCAAACAATCTGAATGATAATCCCCCATCCCCAAGTAATTCTTTTTCCTCCTGAATTGGCTAAAAATTTAACCAATATATAAATCGAAGAATGTGAACTTTTAGACTAGATCAGACCCATGCTTCAGCCTGCCTGCCCTGAGACCACAACTAAGAAGCATGTGATGTGTTGTGGACATGCCTGTTGGTGCCTCTCTGGGCCCCCACATCCCAACTTTGTTTCCCATTTATTGAGGACTTTCTGAGATAGTAGTGCTAGACAGAATTCCCAGAAGCATCAAGCTATCACTTCTGGAGTATCCACAAAAAGCCAAGTACTTATGGGAGAGGCAAGATAACATGTGGTCAAAACAGTGGACTGTGGGTCAAGTCACCCACTGTTGAGTCCTAGCTGTGCTGTCTACTGTTCTCTCTATGTCTGAATTTCCTCCTCTGGAAAATGGAGTATTAAGGTAACCTAGATCATAAGTCTGGGGCACAGAATCCGGTAAATGACTGTTAGCTATTACTATACAGTTTATTAACAATATAAAATTTTCTTTTGCACATATTTTACAAGAACTTTTCATACACACCAATGTTTTTTTTAAAAAAAAAGATTTTATTTTTAAGTAATCTCTACCTCCAATGTCAGGCTCAAACTCACAACCCCAAGATCAAGAGTTGTGTGCTCCACCACTGGGCCAGGCAGGTGCCTCCCAATGCTTCTTAAAGTAAGATCCATGGGCCTTCTGCATCTGGCACCTGGATTTGTCAAAATGCAGATTCCAGGCCTTTACCCTAGACTGGATGGAATCTTGTGGGACTGGGGGGGAAGGGATACTACATTTTACATTTTACCTAGGAGTTTGAGAACCAAGATATTATTCACTTATAAACACCTATTTACTTTGCTCATTTATAATTTAAATTTTCTATCCCACAGACCACAATGCATAATGATAAGAAGACAAAATGTAAATAAATTATCCTTGTATAACATATGCATAACATACCCAAACCTAAAAATGGTGTCTTGGCTGGCAAACAGATGGAGACTGTTTAAAAGAACTTCAGTTAAATCTGTTCCCTAGGTTTCTGAGAAGCTTTGCATTGGGCTATATTTAAAAAAAAATTTTTTTTTTACATTTATTTATTTTTGAGAGACAGAGAGTGAGCAGGGGAAGAGCAGAGAGAGAGGGAGACACAGAATCTGAAGCAGGCTCCAGGCTCCGAGTTGTCAGCACAGAGCCCGACACAGGGCTCAAACCCACGAACCGTGAGATCATGACCTGAAAGTCGGACGCTTAACTGACTGAGCCACCCAGGCACCCCTGCATTGCGCTATATTAACAGCTGGTGTTTACTGGCAAATATGGCATCACTCCTCAAATTACGTGTTGCCCACAAAGTAGCAAAGCTAGTCTACAAAATGCAGGGTTGCCAGTCCTCACCAGAAAGTCATAGAGTAACATAGCTACAAAAATCCAGAAGCCTAGTCTCTGGCTCCTCTGGGGCACTTCTCACCTATCTTGCATTTTAGAGTATATTCATTCATTCATGCATTCATTCATTCAAAAAAGTGTTTCTTGAGCACCTCCTATACGCAAGGCACTGGTCTTATGGATGGTGGATGCCCTAAATTTGTTAATCCACTCTTCTGCCACCACATTTATAAATTCACCTTCAGTTCTCTAGAAGTTTGTGGGAGCAGGGGTGGGTAGAATATTTAGAAAGAAAGAATTTGCAGAACTGAAATAGCCTGACATTAAGATCTGTTGTAATAATATGTATTTTGGTGGATTTTCATCCTTTTTCCCTAACCTAGAAAAAAAGATACCTGGTGTGTACGGAGGGGTACACACTTGTAACTTTAGAAGCCATGATGGAATTTTGCTGACAGCATCCTTGGGCAGGACTGAAGAGAACTCCAATGGAAATATGCCATTATGTCTGCCTCTTCCAAATTTTGACCATATTCTCCTTCTGAATTTCCCTCATTCAGAAAAACAAGAGCTCATGAGATCATTCCTATTAGTGAGGTTGGTCTATCCAACCTCAAATTCTGACTCTGGCAGTGGCACCAAGGGATATTTGGAGGGATACCTGATGTTGACCTCAAACATGAGGAATAGACCCCCATCTAAATCTTGTTAAGGGAAATTTAAGTTGTTTTTAAAGGACAGTTTGCTCAGTATACAAGAAATAAACAATATCAAGCTTTTACTGTTTGCCTGGATTTTCCCTAGGTAAATTTGTTTGTCTGAGGTTAGAGCTCACTGTGCTTGTTCCTTGAAAAAAAGTGAAATTGTGCTGGTTTTATTGAAAGGATTATTTAGATCTCATTTACCACAAACTTTTTTCAGCTTTTTAATTTACTTTTTTCAGGTATAATTTTAGCTGTCACTGCAAATCCCCAGTATTGTCAAATACACTGACCATGCCTTGCAATAAAAAAAGAAACCACAGTCTAAAGAACTTAAGGTTCCATGAATTTCAGAAAACACTTTGGAGAAGCCCCATTTCCCTTCTATCTCAATTTCTGAAATCTTCGGACAAATTTGTTTTGGAATTAATAGCAAAATTCCAGAAGGTCATGCTGTACTATTGTTGGAAATAAAATTGTGTAAGAAAAGCCAGTGTCAGTATTTAGTTACCAAATAATTCTGCCAGGTGGTATTTGTAATACAGACTACCCATGTACTCTGAATAGTTTTGTCTTTTTTTTAGCCCTTCCAAATTCATAGATCAATCTTAATCTGACAGCAATGTTATGCTTTCTTCTGTAAAACTTGTGAGCCAGTACTTACTCCCAACAGCACATGGTGTATCCAAAAGTCATTTCTCGACATACGAAAGCTTCAGCTGTATTTGTTTCCCCTTGTTTCATTATTTTTCTTTAGGGGATATATTTCACCTCCATACCATCTCAGTTTGCTTGTTTGTTTATTAACAACTCTAAGGTATTCAGCAGGATTTTCATTCATACATCGTCAACATACTATCTGATTTCGTGGAAAGAGTACAGGGGGAAAAAAGGATTTTATTACATAAAGCCAATAAAAATTATAGAACTGCATAGCCACATTTAAAAAGTTTTTCTCTTTGGGGTGGTTGGGTGGCTCAGTCGGTTAAGCAACTGACTTTTGATTTTGGCTCAGGTCATGATCTCACGGTTCATGAGTTCAAGCCCCACATCGGGCTCTGTGCTACAGTGTGGAGCCTGCTTGGGATTCTCTTTCTTTCTCCCTCTCTTTTTGCCCCTCCCTCACTCCCGCTGTCTCTGTCTCTCTGAAAATAAATAAACTTAAAAAAAACTTTTAAAAAACATTTTTCTTTTCATATTAACATAATGAGATTTTCTAAAAATTATACTTGAAAAATAAAAGAATTTGACAATTCAATTAACTTATTAGAGATGACTAAGATCCATTTCACCAACAAACCTGGTGGGGTCTTCACATACATAACTGAGAAGACACGAAGTAGAGACTGGTTATTAGCTGATCATCGCCAGTGGAGAGGATATAATTCTTCTCCAGTATTCATTCACCAGTCAAATCACACCCACTTGTTTACAGCCCAATTCAAATCCCTCTTTTCCATGAAACCTTCTTTGATTATCCCAAGCAACATACTTTCTCTGTCCTTTGCATTCTATTATACTGGCACCTATTTGAAGACCTAAAGGAGACTAACATCAAAGAATCTGTGAGGAATCATGCCAAAAAGGACATACATAGAGGTCCCCACTGTCAGCAAAACTGTCCAAAATATGCCATCACTTTTAGTCTTAGGAGGTTAAGTCTCCACTATGGAAAAAGGAAAATTTTGGTACTGGATATGTTTACAAGGCACAAATTTCTGAACTCAAGATAACCACAGCCTGGCTATGGATCTATATAGCTTACTTGGTGTCTTTTCCTCTCCTCTATCTTGTCAAAGATAGCTCTTTTTCTAATCTATCTGGAAATCTTACTTTTTCCCTTACAATGTCCTTTTCCCAGTTCATCTCCAAGGAAGAAGACAAAGAAAGGGATACTAGTACCTGTCCTTTCTCTCCTGATCCATAGAGAGTTCAGGGTTATGTCATGTCCTCATGGAGCACTACCTGACTGAAGGAACCTGGTCTATCATAGCTTTATGTATTTCTCTGTTGGGAACCAGATACAACAGAGTGTGCCTCAGGGACTGTGAAAGAAATGGGAGGAAAATGTGAAAAGACATAATAGATACTGAGATTTCTTAACCTGGGAGATGGAATATCAGAGAGTAATTTGATAATAGATTTTAAATATTAAGGTTAGATGCAAAAGAAATAAGCTGAGAAACACTGGAGTAAGAAATGAAAGTTAGATAAAGAAGTTAATTCTCATAGATAAAAGAGTAATAAATTACCCAAGAGGGTAGAATATGCTTCATTGTTGGTGTTCAACAGGGGGGAGTTTCATCTGCTAGAAACAGTTTAAATAGAGCAATGTGCAAGACAAAATTTTAAGATTAAAATCTATGATTCTCTGATGACAGACTAATCAGAACTTTAATATCTAGTTTAACACATCATAATCACAACATGAATTCTAGAGCTAAGATTAGGAATAAAAACATAATTATTTCCTTCCCAAATGGAGTTAATCTATATACCAAGGCTATGGCTTTGATATTACTGGGAGTGTCAACTGATTCTGTCTTTAAAAAGTTGAATCCTATTACCTTCTATTATCTATTACCTGGTACATCTATTTTTTTTTATTCTTTATTCAAGACAGAAAGCAAAAGAGAATGCTTTTGAATATATTGATGTGAAATTCTTTTGGACATCAACAAAATACTCATTTTCAAGTAACAATGATATGCATGGTAGCATGCACATTTTGCACATTTTGTGAAATGCAAAGAGTAAATCAGTATAGAAAAGAAATAATGTTTGTTATAAAACTAGTTAACAAAAGTTCTAATTAATGGCTTTTGAATAAGACTAGCCAAGAATTCCATTCAACCTTTAAAAAAAATTTACATCATTATGAGTTAGTAAATAGTTTGTCTAAAAAATACCTGGCGTGTATTATTTTTATTTCCTTCTGATCACGTAAGTAATAAGGTTTATTGTTAAACTTGAAGATTAAAATAAAGTTATAACGGGGCGCCTGGGTGGCTCAGTCGGTTGAGCGTCCGACTTCAGCTCAGGTCACGATCTCACGTTCCGTGAGTTCGAGCCCGGCATCGGGCTCTGGGCTGATGGCTCAGAGCCTGGAGCCCGCTTCCGATTCTGTGTCTCCCTCTCTCTGCCCTTCCCCCGTTCATGCTCTGTCTCTCTCTGTCTCAAAAATAAACGTTAAAAAAAAAAAAACTTTAAAAAAAATTTAAAAAAAAAATTAAAAAAAAAATAAATAAAGTTATAACAAATAAAATAAAAATCATTAATATTCCTACTACCCAAAGGTAACTACTGTTAACATTTCGGAGTCAATTTCCTCCCAATCTTTGAGACCGTGTTTTATTCTATATCATTACATTTTCCTTCCTTCAAAACATTATTTGTAATGTCTGTAAGGCAGCCCATCAGAGGGATACACTACAAGATATTTAACCTTTCATTATTACTAAAGATTTTAGCCAATCCTAATGAAGAGTCAGGAGACAGAAACCTCTCTACCTATGTTAGGCAGAAAGGCATTTAATACAGAAAATTAGAACTCTATACTGTGTCAGGGAACGATTCCTAGAAAACCATGACAGAACTGATGCGTGTGGGAATCACGAGACCCCGTTGGGATTGCTGACTTCAGGAACACACTGCCATAGCTCTGATATAAGAAGCTATGATCTAAGGACGACTGCCACCACCTGCCACAGCCTATCTTGATATTTCCCAAATGAGTGATGGATACTGGTATGCTTATTCAGGAAAACCCAGCGTCCTGAACATGAACCCAGCGTTTCATGTTTGCTAACAGAAAAGAAAAAAATAAACGTCTAGGTCAATAGCAAGATGTCTGTCATCTGCTTCATTTATACTCTCTGTGTATCACATGGGTACACCTACTTGAGGGAAACCTAATTTGCAAATCCTATAGGTAAGGGATATTGGGCTGTGTAGGTATTAGCTTTCCAGTCTCTAAAGAGCAGAGGGGCTGCCAAGAACAAGGTTGGAAGGATGATGAGCCTTAACCCACTATATCTGCTACAACTCTTGCAATAAGGCTGCAAGGAAAGTACTTGACATTGATCTTTGTTTGCGTTGCTGTTTACTTCCTTCGGGTAGATTCCTGGAAGTGAAGTTACTAAGCCAAAGAAGAGAAACTGTTTAGATTCCTGACATATAAATACTGCCAAACTACTTTCCAGAAAAACTAATCACTATACACATATAAAGCAAAATGTGAAAGTGCTCATCTCACCATACACTTCCCAGTACCAAGTACTGAATCTCTTTTAAAAAATCTTCAAGATCACCATCCATGGTGGAAATCTGATTCTAACAATCTGGTTATCCTTCTATTAGTAAGAGAAACCAAGAATTCCTCTAGGATATCTAAGGGACTTATTAGATTATACACATTCCTAAAGATCCATTACAAATGAATTCCCCAACAACAACACAGCTAATCATATTATTGCCTTCGGAAAAGGCACTTCACAGCCTGTACAGGACTTCTGACATAAAAGAACCGTGGTACAGGATGTAAACAGAGACTGTGCAATAACAGCAATTTCTGAGATAAAAGGCAAAGGATGGGATACAGATGTTTGAAGCTGTTTTTCCTACTAGAAACCAATAGCAGTGTTGAGGTGTCAACTGGGGCTTCTTTCTCCACCCATTGTAATTTCCATCAGCACTTCTAAGTCACACCTATTAGACAAACAATCTAAATAAAAACAGTCCTCTTGCTAGGCAAATTGAACTTCACAGCAAGTCCTTCTGGTTGTTTCAGTTCTATTTAGACTAAAGCCCTTGAGTCCTTCCTGTATACAAATCCTGTAGCTGCACTCTTTGGACCTATATTACCACTTCTACCCCTCTCACAGTAAGAGTAGAATGTAAAAGATTCTTAAACTTTATCTCCGCCCCTGTGTAGGTTTCAATAGCTCTAACTATATACAGCACATAGCACTAACACCAGTCTCCTCAAAACTCAAAAATGACCACAATCATCATTTCTCTGTAGAGTGGGATTCTTTTCATGAAAGCCCCTCAGAGGAGTTCTCTCTCTCTCTCTCTCTTTCTCTCTCTCTCTCACTCCCCTTCTCTCTCTCTGTCTCTCTGTCTCTGTCTCTCTCTCTCTCTCACACACACACACACACACACACACACACACACACACACACTGTCTTCCTCTTTCTCAACCTTACTCTATGTTTCTAAACACATTCTCCTCTTGCTAATCACTGGCGAATCTCCTGTATCAGATGTCCACCTCTGGACCAATCAATGGCCACTACTTCCCAAAGAAATGTCTATGACTTCTTCTGAGCTGAGGACTTAGAGGGAGGCTGTTTGGTAGAACAGTTCTCAAAGTGTGGCACTGGACAAGCAGCAACACCTGGGAACTTTTTAGAAAAGCAAGGCTTTTCTCAGGCTTCACAACAAATCTACTGGATCGAAACGAGTTGGGGCCCACCTGTTTAATAAGCCATCCAGGTAGTTCTTATGTGCATTAAGTTTGGGAACTACCTGGCTAAAAGATACAGGTGTGGGTAGCACTGTGACAGATGTGCATGGTATGGTATCATAGGGGAAATAATTTGGCTTGGATTATATGATCAGGGGAGTGGACCCAGGCAAAGTCATTTTATAAAAGACAAACAACATGCAGCCAATTATACGACTCCATGTACTTCTACTCAGCACATTCTTCTCACCAAAAGAGAGAAAAAGATTTGAGGACATTACTCAGGAGCCAATGCCTATAGCAGTGCAAAAAGGGAATCAAAGTTCAGGATAAAATGTTAATGTGGAGTTCCATTTCTAAAATTTGTAAAAGATGACAGTACTGGGATTTTAGCAGTCTTTAATGCTTTAACTACTATCTGATGTGGTAGACCCCCAGACTGGAAGTCACAGGACCTGGGTTCTAGTCTTACCTCTTTTCTTCAGTTATTTTATCATAAGGATAAATCAGGATCTCAGTTTCTTCATTGTAAAATGAGTGTTAATTAAGGTCGCATTCAATTCTAAAATAACTTTATTATCTTATGAGACTCTTTGAGATGGAGTCTCAAAGTTGTGACTACAGGAAAGGATCCTAAAAGAAAGCAGGGCATGGTGGTATCAGGAAAGGAAAGAGTGGGGGTAATCTGAGTTAGTGGAAAGTATGGGCAGGGCCCAGCATAAAGAGAAAAAAGGAATTGCAGACATAAGGAATTTCAATCTAGGCTTTACAGCTTCTAGAGCTTCAACTCACTAGTAAATAAGCCTGGTTGAAGATTCCCTTGGGCAAAGTCTGGAGGCCCAACAGAAGATGGAGGGAGTAGGAAAGGAGCAACATAATTAAGGGAAAAAAACACAGAAAAAGGTCAAGCATTGGCTATTTCACTTCCAGAAAAGAGAATTGCTTTCTGCTGAGGAACTCTGAACAAATCCCAAGTTCTCAACCAGTATTTCCTCCTCTAAAAAAAAAAAACAAAAAAAAACAAAAACAAAAAAAACAGAATGTCAAGGTCAAAAGGAGACAACAGAAGTGAAGTCTGTAGCATGTTCTTGGCACAAAGGATCTCCTTTCTCTGCCTCCCATCCAACCCCACAAAAAAGTGACTTGTCCAGGCCACAAGGAAGAACCAGAACCCAATGCCAGCCTCAGGACCCATGAAACTCCTTTCCAACGGAACCAGTGTACTCCCACTTCACATTCCACCCTATTATCCACTTGGCTCAAAACATCAGCTTTGTTTGATCCCTGTTTTGGTTCAGAAACAAAACGCACACACATAAATTCAACCTTATGGGTACCATATAAAGCAGCGCTGGTTTCTACCAACAGCAACCTAAGGGGGAAGAAAGTCATACATCTATCTCATTTTCATCATTGTCCATTGTAGGAAAAAGTAAATTTTATTAGTGTTTATTTATGTCAAGGTTTTAGATGACTTTTTCAAAGACTGTATTTTCTCAGAGAAGTTTGCCTGGATTAGCAATTCTATAAAGTTGTTATGCACTATTTTAATCTCTTGCCTGACAGAATAATTTCTGCACAGATAAAAGCACAAGTGAAAAGCAGCTATTGTGTATGCACAGTAGCATATTTTTAAACCCTATCCTATTAAGAAAGGGAGAATAACAACAAAATGTGCCCTAAGAATCAAGGTCCACACTTTACATTACTGGGAGTTATGCCATTAAATCAATGCATGCTGGGTGAAAACTTTTCCCCTAATGTGTGTACAATTTCATAGGTTCTTCAACCTCAGAGCAAAATGCACAGGTACTGTGAGGCTTCTTAAGTCTATAATTCTTTAATAGCTTTTGCTTTTAGTGTTTCCCTCCCCATCTGTTCAGTAAATGGTTCATTTTATATTGAAAGTCAAAGATAATTGAGCACAAAAGTGCTGAGTTGGTATGCTTTCTTAAAGGGTCAATGACCAACAGGTAGCGAGTTAAAATTAAAGTAGGTGAGAGGAGGAAGAGGTGCTGGGCTGTACCCTAAAAACTGTTCCATTTTGAAGGAGTTTAATTGACTATATCTGGCGATTTCTGAACCAAAATCAATGCTGATATATGATGTCAGAAACCAGACCCTGACAAAGTTAGTGTAATCTCTTTAGTCTCTCTCTATCTTAAGGGGGTCATAGGGAACTGAGAGAGGTTTAATATTGAGCAACAAAGATGATTATAAGATAGAAAAAAAGGAAGGGCCCCAAATGGCTTTAGAATGAAGATGAAGATCCAATGTTCCAATTTCTACTTAAGGAGAGGAAATAGCATGGCTTATAACTAGCATGATATTTCCTAAACTTGGTTGGAAAAACTGGCTAAATTAAAAGAGTAGGGAGGTGGGGCACCTGGGTGGCTCAGTCAGTTAAGCATCCAACTCTTGATTTGGGCCCAGATCATGATCTCACAGTTCACGAGATCTGACAGCACAGAGCCTGCTTGGGATTCTCTCTCTCCTCTCTCTCTCTGACCCTCTCCCTGCTTGTGTGCTCATACAGTGCTCTCTCTCTTTCCCTCTCTCTCTCTCTCTCAAAATAAATAAAATTTTAAAATTTTTTTAAAAAGAAAGAAAAAAAAGACAAGGGAGGTATAAATTTGACACAAGAGTAGTCAAGGTAACAAAAAGTATAGAGGTAAGGTGAGAAAAAAGAGAGCTAGAGTATCCTACTGGATGTAGACGAGATATCAAGGTTTCAAATGGGAGAGAACACATTCATCTTTAAACTGCACACACTTCCTCACCTGCCAAACAGAATTTTCAGAATCATGGCAAACGTTTCTATAGGTGCCAGCAAATACAGCAAATCTGGAAAGTGATGTCTTGTCCAAACCAAACACCTAAAGGAGGTTCTCTTCTCAGAGATCTAGAGATAATTCTTCTCTGTGGAATGTCTAGTTATAACCAGTCCAGAGCTGCAGATGTCTGAGAGCTGAAGAGGCTCCAAAGAGCAAGATGAGTGCCTTAGCAAAGACAGCTGCGATGACATTCAGCCTCAGCAGCCAGGTTACCCACCAAGCCAGACAAATCCTTAAAGAGACACACACATGTTCATTGAAAGAGGAAAAGGAAGAAATCACTCAAGGCAGAAATGGGGAGTTCGAGCTTTGTGTTTAATTAAGGTATTTATCTGTAAAGTCCTGAGAACTCAAACGAGAATGCTTTTGCTTTACTCTCCTTAAATAGTATTTTTTACTCTTTAGTTAGAGCTTATTTAAAGAAAAAAGATGAATTAGATAATTCAAGAAAGGAATTCTGCCTGTCAACATGCTTCAAATGCAGACCAGTGCTACTGTTCACCTATACCCAGATGAATCTAGGAATCCCATCTATTTGTTCAACATGGTACATATTTTGCAACCCAAAATGTGTTCTGGGAATGAATGAATTTACCAAGAAGAAACTGGGAAATTGAATACACAAAAGGAAGTTACAAATTTTGGGGCCATCTTGTCTTTGGTTCTTTCTTTTATAATTCTCTTTCTATACCTCTCTAGCCCTTAATTTCTTTGCTAGAAAAAAAAATGTTTTAATTCCCTCCTCTGCCTAACTTACAGAGATGTTGTGAAGTTTAATGAATGATCACTCATGAAAGCCTTCTTTGAGCTCACCTCAAAGAGCCTTTGTACTCTCTTTGAGCACACCTTTCCTTTGGCCGAGGCCTATGTATACCATGTTATTATTGTCCTTTTAGATTAATAGCAGTTTTGTCCTTTTCTTCCCTCACTGTTAGCACCCAATACAGTAATAATAAAATTCTTGTGCATTTCCAACATTTTTCCTACCAACTGCTATTAGGCTATTTAAGGCCTATATTTCATTCAATAGATCACATACAACAGTATTAGTATAACAGAACTAGCAAATACATTAATCAACTAATGAAAATAAAACCTTACCACTCATATTCTCCATCTCTGATCCACAAGGTAATTTTTGAGAATAATATGCTGATGATAGATACCTGGAAATATGGATTTATTTTTCTTTTTAAAAAAAAGTTTAAATGTTTATTCATTTTTTGAGAGAGAGACAGAGCGCGAGCAGGGGAGGGGTAGAGAGAAAGGGAGACACAGAATCTGAAGCAGGCTTGAGGCTCTGAGCTGTCAGCACAGAGCCCAACGCAGGGCTCGAACCCACAGAGCTATGAAATCATGACCTGAGCTGAAGTTGAATGCCTACCTGACTAAGCCACCCAGGCGCCCCTTGAACAGTTTTTCAAAGCATCTTTGTTTTGAAATTTGGTTCAGATAATCTAAATAATCTCTTATTCTACACAAGACAATGTGTTCATCACTGAGCTCTCAATTCTTTAGATTAAAACTTTAGTAACCAGATCATGTTTTGTTAAACATGAAAAGTACCCAAACACTTTCACTGGAAGAAACTAAACCAATTCTAGTTGTCAGGGAGAAGTGAATACACAATGATATCAGATATATCAAATATCAGTGTTGCAACTACCAGAGGGCCAGTTTCCCTGAGCTGGTCTATGAATCACACTCACCAGAATCTCCAGAGAATTTGTTAAGAGGCAGATACCTGGGCCCCACACCAGACCTACTAAATTCAAAGCTGTGCTGGGGCTTCAGTTGTCAGATTTAACAAACAAAAATACAAATACAAAAATATACATAAAGCATGCATCAGTAGGGACCCAGAAGTCTATAGTTTAATAAGCACTCCAGATATACCTTAAGCACACCTAAGCTTGCAAACCACTGGCCCAGGCAATGTGGATTAGAAATAACAATGAAATATTACTACATACCCTCCAGAATGGCTAAAATCAAAAAAGACTCATAGCACTAAATGTTTCTTGAGGATGTAGAGGAACCGGAATCTTCATATGCTGGTTGTGATAGTATAAAATGGTACAAGCTCTTTGTAAAAAGGTCAGACAGTTTCTCATTAAACTAAATATATTCCTACTTAATAATTTAGCAATTCCACTCCTAAGTATTCACTCAATAGAAATGAAAACATTATGTTTACACAAAGACTTAGGAATGTTTACAGCAACTTTATACATAATAGCCCAAAACTGAAAATAGTCAATAGTAGAATGGACCAACAAACTGTCACATATTTATTCAATGGCAATATGACTTGGCAATAAAAGTGAATGATGTATCGATATACACACTAATAGGGATGAATCTCAAAAACATGCTAAGAGAAAGAAACTTTATACAATAGTGATACTGTAAGATTTCATTTATTTGAAGTTCTAGAACAAGGAGACCTGTTATATGGTGGAAATAAATTTGAAAGGTGGTTTCTTCTGATGGAGAAGAGGTAAGGGTTAACTAGAAAGGGGTACAAGATAACTTTCTGGAGTGATGGTAATGTTCTGTGTCTTGCTAAGCATTCGAGTTAAAATGATGTACACAGTTGTCAAAATTACCTGAATAGCACACCTAAGAATTGTACATTTCATTCTTTGTAAACATTACCTCGAAAGAAAAACTGTAAACCAATATTCAATTCTAGTTCATGAGATATATGCTGAAGTATTTAAAGAGAAGTATGCTGATGTCTGCATCTTACTTTGAAATGCATCAAAAAAATTTTTAATGAATAGAAGGTGGGTACACACACACACACACACACACACACACACACACTATAAAACAAACATTGTAAAATGTTAATGGTAGGGCCTAGATGATGGAAATATGAGTGTTTACTATAAAATCCTTTGACCTTCTGTTTGAAATTTTTCAAATTAACTACTGGAGAAAAAAATCACTGACCCAGAGGAACCACAGTTTTCTGACTGAGGATACCAATTTTAAAGAGGCTTCTACTTCCATCTTTAGGCACCTCTTCCTTCAGCACCTGGGAAGCACAGACTCACCCTCCTGGAAGAACCTGTCCTTCTTGTCACAGTCCTTCCTTCACTCCCTTCTAAACACTCACTTTGATTCTTTTTTTTCCTTATAAACTCGAATTTTCTGCACTTGCTTTTGTTTTCTGCTGAGGAACTCTTTTTTTTTTTTAACTTGTCTAAGTCATGACACAGAGAGTTGTTCTTCAAACACTTGAACCTTCACCTTTAGCATGGTGACCAACTTGCGCTTAACACACATGAATGGTGCTTGCTTCAAGAGAGAGAGCAAATAGCTCACAGTGTAGCTTTTGGCTCCCATGGCTCTTAGCTCTGGGTTCTCAAGTAGCATCAGAGTCTTGGAGGTAGCTCCATCGCTCTCTCAGATAATCACTCAAGGAATAGCTTCAGTGAATAATCCTTTGTACTGGCCACACTCTGATGAACACAGAAGATGAGAGTTTGCTTTTCAAGTTATATTTGTAATTTGTCTTACCTGGTTTCTCTCTTTCAGATCAGGCCTAATTAGCTCACAATGGCCAGCAAAGTACTGGCAATTATTAGTCTGCTACCTGCTCACTCTGTAGTAGCCACACTATGGTGATTCATTAAGCAAAGAGGGTTCCTGAATTCAAATGCTTTCTTCCTGAATCAAGACCCAGCTAGGTCTTGTTTATTTCAGGTTCTGATCAATCATTGTGGGCTAAAAGATCATTTTAGTGTGTGGGAGCCAGAAAATTATAACTGTATAACAAGAACTGCTGAAGGTCAAGCTAATGCTTTTATATCTTTGGAGGATGCGTTCCTGGTTTAAGAGAGATTTGAAGAGAGAAGAGTAGTATTATTTGAAAGCTTTCTCATTTTTTAATTGCATTTGCAACATCTATACTTTAGCTTTCTACTTAATTACAAATTTATTATATTCTCAACACAGAATATTTGGAAAACACAGAAAAGAATAAAGCAAAAATAACAAAATTTATCTATCATTTCACCACTTAAGATTAGTACTATTGTCCTTTTGATATATATCATGTTTTGTTTGTTTTGTGTCAATTGTTGTCCTCCAGTAATTACTGACTTCTACACATAAGAATTATTAACTATTTGTTTTTATTGTTTCCTATTCCAGGAAGTACTCAAGACAATCAAAGTCACCAAACTATGTGCATGATTTTTAAATTGAGTATTATTTTTTATTTATTATAAAAATAAGAAATTCTGAAAAAAATTGAAATTATTGAAAAATATACTTAGCAGAAGAGTATATCTCCCACTGCCCCATACTCTATAGCGATATCATTAGCAGATTGACAAATCTTTTCAACTATCTCTGCTGGTGAAACTATACATGTATAATTTTTATAAAAAAAGAGATTATGCTCTATATATCATTCTATAACTTATTAGTGGATATTTAGATTATTTTCAATTCCTGGCTATTACATATAATGCTGCGATGGTGATCTTTCAACAGAATTAAATTGCACGTATCAGTCTGAGTAGGGTTTTATGCTGTAATAATCAACTCAACATCTCAGCTTCTTAAGACAAAATAACTTATTGTTTGTGTAAATCACAGCCTAATATGGATTGATAAGCAATAGTGGTGATGGGCTCTGCTCCACACGGTCATTCAGGAACTCAGGCTCCTTCATCTCACAACTCCACTCTTCTTTTGGTCCTTCCCTCCTCTGCATTCTGCCCATGGCTGAGGAAATCAAGCAAGAATAGAGAATGTGCTCCACTCACAATCACCTCAGCCTAAAGGTGACCTACATCAGTTCCATTCATATTCCATTGGAATAGGTAGCCACATGTCTCTATCTTTATGGAAATTCAGACTCATGCTAGAAAGAAAAGAGCTCAGATACTGAACAACACTAACAGTTCTTATGATAGTTTACTAAACTTTCCCCACAGGACACATTCATAAACATGGGATTGCTGAATCAATTATGAATACTTTAGTTTTGATAATGTCAAACTATGCTCCATGAAAACTGAACCGATTTATATTCTGCCAATAATGTGTTGAGTGTCTCTTACCCCGTATTTTGTCAACACATTTTTCATTATTTTAAGTATTTCTCAATTTGAAAGGTAAAAAGTACTATCTTGAGAGTTTCATTTTGCACTTATTTATGTATAAGTGACGGTGCATATCTTTTCATACATTTTAGTCATTTATGTGAGCCTGTTCCTGTCCTTTTGGGGTTGTTCATCTTGTTGATTTATAGTAGATATCCATGAATTGCATTAACTTCTGTCATATATTTTGCAAATATTTCCACAGCGGTTATTATTTTATGTTAACTTTGTAAGATCATTTATCATACTGAATTTTAATAGTGTAGATATTTCTAATATGTTTTTCCATTTATGGTTTCCAACTTTAGCATTATACTTAGAAAGATCCTCCCAGAGGCACCTGGGTGGCTCAGTCAGTTGAGTGTCAGACTTCAACTCAGGTCATGATCTCACAGTTCATGAGTTCAAGCCCCACATCGGCTCGCTGCTGTCAGCCTGTCAGCGCAGAGGCCACTTTGGGTCCTCTGCCTCTCCCCTTACCCGCCCCCACTTGCACTCTCCCAAAAACAAATATTAAAAAAAAGACTTTACCGAACAACAAATTATAAAAATTCTCACTACTGTTTTCTTATAGTGCCTTTATGGCTTTATTTTCCATACTTGAACCAATGTAATAAACTTGGAAAACAAGTTAAGGACAATAGAAAAACGAAAAATCACTACCAATCCACCACCTAAAGATTACCACTATAAACGTTTGGGGTATTTCTCTTTGCCTGGTTTTACATTGATGTAAGACCACCTAGCTGAAAAGGCAATATCTATATACCATTTTACATTGTGATATATGTTCCAGAAAAGTATTAAGGCAACTAGCTACGTGTATGCTATAAATGGACCTTTAAAATATTTTAAGAGTTTTGATTGGCTTTTATAAAACCTAAAAAAATGTTTATTACATTGAAGAAATATACAGAAAAATAATTCAGCTGACAATGTGTATGAAAGTGAAGTGATAAAAAGAAAGGTTTGTTGTCAGTGATGTCAAAAGTGAGAGAAAGTAAATTCAAAACAAGAACCATGCATCTGACTTTACTGTTTTTGAGTAGCTATCCTCACTAGGGAAAAAAATCTTCCTATTCTGATTCCAAAACTCTTTACAAACCTTTTGTTAGGTACCCTTTCATAACTATTTTTAAACGAGGCAATCAATGCAAAATACATAGTTACTAAGACAACGTTGGAACGTGTGGGGAGATTACACCTAAAAGTAGTTATATATTTTTTTTTTCATTGAAGTATAATTAACATACGACATTATGGTCATACATTCTTTATATATTTGCCTTGTGTAAGCATCCTTGCAAATTTTTATAAATTTCTCAGGCAATTTATTTAATGGAATATTGCCATAGGATAAATTTCCCTTTCCCAATATTCCAAGAAATCCCTTGACAAAGTTATTTTAACTGAAGTAATAAATTTTAGCATCTAATACAATAACAATGAGGATGTAGACAGTATGCAGGCAAATCTCAGTCCACAAAACCCCTCCCCTGTACCTCTAAAACCATCATTGTTCTGAGTGGAGTCCTAAGGTGACACAGGGAGTGAGACCACCTCTGAGAGCAGCCTTTCAGCTCCCTAGGCCTCAACTGCTTTCATGGAATATGAGAAATCACCAGGAATTCTTTCTTACACTCCCTAGCCTCAACTGAACTTTCATCTCTTTGTGGACACTGGTTCCACAGTGACTTAACTTTAGATTGCTTTGTTTTTCAGGCTGTGAGAACCCTCACACAGTTTAGATACCTGTCGCTGCCTAACCTATCCTCTTTCACACATGGCTGAGGTCACTGGGAGGCAGACAGAATAATCACAACCCCTTCCCTTCTTCTACATATGACTTTTCCTGCTGCAGCCAGAACCACCTTTCTTGACAACTGGGCCCCCTATCTTTATTTATCACTTTATTAATTCTTCTGTCAAATGACTCTATTGAAAATATTATATAAACTTATTTTTAGAGAAATGATGGCTATAACTAAAAAAAAAAAAGGTTGTTTTTGTTTTGTTTTTTAAGCTGACAGCCATTTTTGTTGGTTGCTCTGGCAGAACAGTAGAATTCTTCCTGAAGAGAAAACTTCTATTTTGTTTGGGAGGCATCCAATGGGCTTTTTGAACTGAATGAGGCTAGACCCCAGGAGAGTCTGGACAGGAGAGGGTGAGCCTAAGGGAGAGCCAAATTTCTTTGCATCATAAAGTTACAGGAATTTTGGAGTGGGTTCCTCCCACCATTGCAGGGCTGAGGAGGATCAGACCATGAAAGAGGGATTGAAAACAAAAAGCTTTCTTAGAGTCTAGAGAGCAGAGAGCATGCCCCAGAAATGCATAATGAAAGGGCTGCCAAGAAGGAGCCCTTGAGGTAGAGATGTTAGATAACTTTAGCCTTAGTGCTGCTCCATACTCAGTTTTAAGTCATTCCCTGCTATATTACATACACAGAGGAATATGCTACAATTCCTCTGTGTTATGCATATAAAATAAAAATGTAATAAAACACTGCAACTCACCACAGCATTGTCATGAAGGTGAGAGTGAGTCTGTATTTTGAAGCAAAGCAGACTTGAACCGCCTGGAGCAGCCTGTAGGAGCCATGGACAGATGAAGAGAAGAAATCAAGAATAGTCAGAAGCAAGAGTTGGAACAAGAAAAATTGGGAGGACTAAGTCTCAACCGCAGAATCAGCAGAGAACTTGGAGAATACATTGGACTTCCAACAATTTATCGTATGGTTATTAAACAAAAGATGACCTTGGAAGGATAGAGTTGAGGACTTTGGATTATATGAATAACCTTTATATGGAATATTACATTTTCTCACTGCTTAAAAAACAATAGGCTTGCACATTTACTGGCAGTGACCTACACCAGAGAAATGGGCACAGAAAATGAGGAAAGGCTGTGTCCTTGCAGTTTGTCCCATTAAACTAAAACAGTGAAGCAGGAAGCCTCACATGTAATAATGATGAAAAAAAGCTCAACAGAAAGTAATTATACTTTCAGAACTTATATAATATCCAAAGACTTTACTGAATTGGTTCATGGTTCACTTTAATGCTGTCATTTGTTCCTTCATTTCTTTGCAGGGTATCTGTAGGCATAGCTACCCTACACTCTATTGCTGCATCAATCTAGAACCACCTTGCAAGTACTACTAGGCTCAGTTCCAGAAATTCCTCTGAAAAATCTATAAAGTACATTTACCTTGAAACATGAAGAAATGTTTTTTCCAGCAGAAATATCAGAGGCCAGGGAGCTAATACAAACTCTCTCTTCAAGCAGCTCAGTATCTAAGACATCTTAAATTTTTGAGGAGTGACGTATAAAATACTGGGAGGGGGGCAGGGTGAATTAGTAATGGCCCAGGAAAAAAACACAAGGACTGAATTTTTTTTTCCTCTAGAGATAAACAGGATTCATAAATGAAAGAGGCATGAAGAGGAAAAAAGTGATCTGAGACTAATGCATTTCTTTTTATCCTACTTCTACCTCGTGTGTGAGAGAAGATTGTTCTGGAAAAGTCAACTCAGAGGCACCAGGTCAAAGGCTGAATGGAATAAGTGTCAAACCCAAGATTTTGCACTGAGAAGGAATACTCAATCATGTGGATAAACACTATTTTTGTAATATGCTAGTTTTTCTTTAGATAATGACATTTCAGCTTGTGTTGTAGCTTCCTGGTCATTAGCTCATGGTTATTGCATCTTTGATGTATCACTCAAAGGTATAATTATATTGCATCAGTATACCATTTTGGTCCACTAAGACCTTAAAACTGTACTCTAGAAAAACAACAATCTAATCACTCATGACATTATGTATATGTACATATATATATATAAATACATATATATGTATTTATATCATTTTCTTAATTGAAAAGACTCCTTCTACTTCTTTGATACTACCAAACTGCTATTTGCTGCCCAGATTTTCCTCATGTCATTGGTTTTTTCCTTTCTGGATGAATTCAATATAATTATGGGAGTAAAGCTCTTTTGGAAATTAGGAAAGCCCTCCAAAGTTATCGTCCCAGTTGCCAAACTGGAAACCTGTTTAATTTTGTAACAAAACTACAACAATGATGCTTAATCGCAGGAAGTATCTTTCAGAACATACAGTCAAAGCAAGTTACAAATATAAATTTAGAACTAGATTTCCTTAGTTTTCAATGAGGTTTCTCCAGTGATTCGAAACAAAGACATGTTAAATATAGTTGTAAGCCAAAGATTGTAGAGTAAGTTGGCAGATAAGTCATAATGCTAAGGAGTGGGTTCTTCTTTCCACTTTCTTTCTAATCTATCTAGCAAACAATTTAATAATTCATAAAAACATGTTTGTGCCAGGCACTCTGCCAGATGTGGCCTATATGATTCTGAGTTTGAAATAATTTAACAGGAACTTTTACCTAAGTTTTTACAACTGGGGTGGGGATTATGTAATGACAATGCATAGAAAATGCCATGGTGCCTATGTTTCTGCCCAATGCAGAATGTGATTTCAGGTAGGACTGAAATCAAGAAATCACTCTTGAACTTCTACTGCCAACCATGATGGGGTGATTGATACTGGATGAAGCCAAAACAATTCCAAAACTGGACAAAATATGTGAGTCAGCTGATTTCGGGCATTGTCTAACAAGCAATGTAAAACTGTGATTCTTGAGAGAGGGGAAATGCATGAGGTGAGCTGCACAATTGGCTCAGCTCTTTGCCTGGAGACAACTTCCTGCCCACGGTACAGATTATCTGGAGTCTAAGCAGAGCAAGCAGGTCCTGTTGAGCTGAGGAGGAAGATATCAGAGTTCACAGTGGCTGAAATAGTTAGAACCTGTGGAAGAGGGAGCAATGCAGAGAGGGGATCCCAGAAGTCTATTAGGGTTCTCCTGAAATCCATGGCTGAGAGCTGGACTGCACATGTGCAGAGTAAGGCAATCTGGGCCTTTAGTATCAGCTGCTATGGAGTCAAAAGTAGAACCAAGATACTAGAAGTTGAGCAATGCTTGGGGAAGAGCAGTGGCAGGGGATGACAGAGTCCTGGCCCTGCCAGAGTAAAAAGGTTATTGAAAACTGCCGACATTCAGTTAATATACCACAGAGTCCACATTTAGGAATGAGACATACCTCAGAGAGAGACCTACTCTAGACCTACCCTAATAAAGTCTAAAACCAAACTTCAAAAAGACTTGTGGGGAAGACTCTGTTTGAAGAGTGAGTACTACCAAGTTAGAGAAGTTTGGGAAGTGCCTGAGGCTTTCCACAGATATACACTAACAATACAAAACACCAAGATCACACAAGTTAAAGTGATCAGCCAGTAAATGTACTGCCTTCTTAAACAAGAATCAACTTTCTTCAGAGGAAGATTACAGACTCTAGAATTTGTAGAATCGGTTATCCACAAAGTTTAATATTTAATAAAAATTCACTAGGCATACAAATAATTAAAGGAAATTATGTTAAAAGGATTCAAAGAAAAATTCTATCTTAATTGAGAGCTCAAACAGGAAATCTCAGCAGGAAATGAAGACTATAAATACAGTCAATCAAACAAAAATTCCAGACCTAAAAAGTACAATAACTGAAATAAAAACTGATGGGCTTAACAGCAGGTCAGAGTTAGCAGAGTGAAGAGTGAACTGACACAAGCCAATAGAAATTAACCCAAAGAATAGAAAGAAAAAAGATTGAAGAAAAACAAACATTAGACAATAATGAGGTATCACTATGCACCTATTATTGGAATAGCCAAAATCCAGAACATTGACAACACCAAATGCTGACAAAGATGTGGAGTAATAGGAACTTTTATTCACTGATGGTAGGAATGCAAAATGGTACAGTAACTTTGGAAGGCAGTTTGGCAGTTTCTAACAAAATGAAACATATTCTTAACCACATGATCCAGAAACTGTGCTTCTTGGTATTTATCCAAAGGAGTTGAAAACTTACATACACACAAATAGCTGTTTATATGAGTTTTTATATGAGTTTTATTCACAATTGCCAAAACTTGGAAGGAACCAAGATGTCCTTCAGTAGGTGAATGAATAGACTGTGATGCATCCAGACAATGAAATATCATCCAGCGCTAAAAAGAAATGAGCTATCAGGCCTTGAAAAGACACAGAGGTAAGAAACATAAATGCATATTACTAAGTGAAAAAAGCTAATCTGAAAAGCTTACATACACTGTATGATTCCAACTATATGACATTCTGGATAAAGCAGAACAAAAAGACAGTAAAAAGATCAGTGGCTACCAGGGATTAGGATGGAATGAGGGATGAATAAACAGAGCACAGAGGATTTGGAAGGCAGTGAAACAACTCCGTATGATACTATAAGCATGGATATGTGTTATTATAAATTTGTCCAAACCCACAGAAGGAATAACACAAGAGTGAATCATAATGTAAACTTTGGACTTTGGGTGATAATGATGTATCAATATAGGTTCATCAATTGTAACAAGTGTACCACTCTGAAGGGCAATGTTGACAATGTGAGAGTAGAGAGTATATGGGAAGTCTCTTTACCTTCTGGTTTTTGCTATGAACCTAAAACTGCTCTAAAAAAATAAAGTCTATTAAAAAAATGAAGATTAAAAAATAAATCTAAAAAACCTCAGAGACCTGTGAGAGGATCAGTCAGCCTAGCAAGAGAGTAATTGAGTGCCAGAAGAAGAGAGTAATATAGGGACAAAAATAATTTGAAGCAATAATGACTCCAAACTCCCAGGGGTCAGAAAAATACTGAATTATAGATACAAGAATTCAGTGAATCCACACAGGATATAAAGAAAACCAGACCAAGGCCCTTCATAGCCAAACATCTGATAACCAAAGATAAAGACAGAGTCTTGAAAGCAACCAGAGAGAAATAAAGGCACTTTCTCTATAGGAGAACAAGAATAAGAATTATCACTGACTTCTCATCACAGACAATGGAGGCCAGAGACAATGAAATGACTTCTTTAAAGTGCTGAAAGAAAAAAATCCCCATCAACCCAGAATTTTATATCCAACAAAAATAGCTTTTGCAAGCAAAAATTAAATAAAAACATTTGCTAGAGAATGGAAGCTGAGAGGATTTGTTTCCAGCCCAGCTGCACTCCCTGAAAGACAAACTTGGATCTACAAGAGAAAGAACAACAGAAATAGTAAATAAGATGGGGAGCTGAACTATGAAGAATTGGACAAATTTCCTCAAGACCATGGTAAAGATAGAGCTGATGATGCAACTGAAGTGCCTGCAGACTTTCAATTCCAAATTACCTCTACCTAAGAATTAACTGTCTTGGGGCACCTGGGTGGCTCATTCAGTTAAGTGTCTGACTTCAGCTCAGGTCATGATCTTGTAGTTGGTGAGTTTAAGCCCTGCCTCAGGCTGTCTGTTGTCAGCACAGAGTCTGCTTTGGATCTCTCTCCCTCTCTCTCTGCCCCTCCCCCTGCTCTCTCTCTCAAAAATAACCATTAAAAAAAACCACCTTAATATCTAGCCCTTATAATCAGAATGAGGCCAAAAGGTAGCCGGAAAGTTTTTAAAATTAAGGTATTGCTTTTCTAGTCTTGTCTGGGAAACTGCTACTTTATTTAATTTAACTTAACATTGAATATAAAAAGTTCAGACTCCAGTTTCACAGTACCCATCTACTTCCTTTGGCCAATAGAATAGAGCTATAAATCAGAGTTAAATTACTGATTGCTTCCATAAATACTTAGTAAAAGAGTGACTCATCTAATGTGTATAGAGTTTTATACTTTTATTCTCAGTACATTTTTGAAAATTCTTCTATAACCTTGAAATACTCAAGAATTATTTTAACTCACATAAAAAGAAACATAGGAACTAGCTAGTACAGAAACAGATATCCCGGTAATGTGTACTTACAGTTATATCTTTTATAAATACCTAATTTTGCTTTAAACAGAAAGCACACCATGTATCAGTCTATCTGTAGAATCTAATAAAAGGGCCTGCTATAAGAGTTTAATATTTTCATTTCATTTTTTAAAGCACCCACTATTTTTTTGTTTCCTTTATTCATCCTGGTAACTCCAGAATAATTTTTCTATTCTGGCAAAAAGATAGGTAGAATCCTAAGAACTACTTTATTAAGGATATAATCATACTCAAAGCAAATCTCAAGATTTTTTTATATTAATGAGAACCAATTATTTGATGATGAACATAGAAGTATTCTGCTACTAAGACAAAATGAGGAGGCTCTTTAGGATAGGAGAACATAAGAATTGTCTGGAATCCTAAGTTATTGGGTTAATGTGTTGGGGGTGGGGAGGAGACTGCATTAGACCAATCAGATACTGAGGTATAAAAAACCAAGCGCCAGAAATGAATGGAGTACAGATGTCATAAATAAAGAATACAGATGTCATAAATACATACTTTATGAGACATGATAAATGCAGTACTTAAAATGTAAGTGCTTAAAATGTAGTTGGAAGGCTATGGGGAGATCATTTGAAAACAAGGAACATTAAGCAAATGTTCGGAATGGCAGGGGGAGTGAAAAACCTCTTCAGATATTACCATAATTTTCTATAAATTTCTAGTGGCTCTGGTAGTTACAGAGTTATTTACATATTTTTATGCCTGGAAATTAAATGATACCATTTTTTATTTTCTTGTTAATTTAAGAAAAGAACTAATCAAAGATCATTAGAAATTTTTGAGCTAGACTCTAATACAAATTTTTTTAAATTCTAATTACTAAAGATCAAAATCAAAATCCTCTATATTTTTAGTTGTCAGAGTAGATGAGCACAATAAATAGCTTATACATTTTCATGGGTTAGTACATTAACTAAAAATACTAAAAAATATCTAACCATCTATAGTTTTAAATATATTTACATGTCCAATCCAACCCTGGAAACCCACTAAAACACAAATTCAGATTGCAATCCAGTTACAATGCAAGCCAGGCACAAAAGCCTTCTAATGATCTTTGATTAGTTCTTTATTAAATTCATCAAGGGAGCGAAGAAAATTTAATAATCTTCACCAGTTGTCATCTTTCTGATTAGAGTTTTGATTAGAACTTTCAGCTTTTATTTTTCTCCTTGCTAGCCTCTGCCAGAGCTTTGCTACTGCATCTAGTTGGAGAGGAAGAACAAGGCAGATGGAACATGTTAAATAACTCACATGTTAATATTCCCTAGGTATGCGTGTTGGGAGTTTACTGATGGAGAAAGTTCTCTTGTAGCATTCTCTGTGCATCCCCTCCCCACCACCTAGCCATCCTGATAGTGAACTTTTTGCTTTCACCAGCTCTTTGTCCAGGAATGCATTTTGCTTGCCTGATTTTTTCATATCGTTAAGTTTACAAATAAAAATCATACTGAGGTTTGGTTAGTCATATCATACACATTTCATGAGCGAAAGCAGTGGCATTATAGGAACTACCATCCATAGGTATTTGAGAAATGTCCATTAGATTGTTCATAATAAAGGACTCTGAAAGGTCACTCAGTCTGGCATAAAAGGAGTAAGATGAACAATAATGGTGTTTACATGTTTCTTCCTCATACAGCATATGGGAGAATAATGACATTCAGATTTCTATATAGCACATTTCTTCTTAGTATTCACAAATATCGCCTCAATTATTTTTCTATCATTGCTGAAAAGTAGGAAATGTGTAGCTATTATCATCTCTATTTCCTAGTATAGTCTATTTTAAAACTACTATTTTAGTACCTGTCACCTGAAAAGAAGGGCAGCTAGGTAGTGTGTTTATAATCACACTCTATCACCATTAGACCTCAGCACTGGAGAGAGATAAGAGGAAAGAAAGTAAAAAGAAATAATGAAAATGCAAACACAGGAAATCCTTAACCTATGAAAAGGTTGTATTCCCAAAGTTCATTTATTAAGCTATTGTGTGGAACTCAAAAATCTGTATTTCCATAGAAACAATACTATAACCAGTGGTTAGGTTCCTAGGCTAGCCTGTCGCAGCCTATTTACTTATGTAGTTGAAAATACAATTATTACAAAGATTATAGTACCAGAAAACTATTTGGTTGGAAATATGTGGTATTTTAACTACACAGAAGGTTAAATAAACTTTTAGAGAATAACATATTAGCCAAATGTCTCTTCATAGCCCCAACTCAGTGCTTTGGACACTGGCAACAGTCAATGATGCTGTGACAACCACTCAAGATCTAGGAAAATCACAACCACAAACACAAACTCACAACCACAGGACCCTCAGAAAGAACTGCCCGACAACCTATCAAATAGGCCATCTTCCCCTTTCTAATTCCCAAAGCCACAACACAGTGGACAACCTGGGAAAAGACAGCTGGTATCAAAATTTCAATCCAGGATCCCAAGGGAATCTCCTTCCTCTCACTTCAAATATGGTAAAGGTTTCTGATTCCAAAGGGTTTCTTTCCAGTTTATTAAACTTGGTGTTATTATCAAAATATACTAGTTACATATAATATGCCAGGCACCACATTGTGAACAGAATACTAAAAATATTAATTTTGAGACCTAACAATTTATAATTTAAAGCAAAAAAATGTTTAAAAATATAGTACATAATATTTTAGAATCAGGGTGTATTTAAAGGGTGTCAAAATTAATGTCTAGCTTCATCAACTCCAATGAGCAAATGAAAATCTAAAAGGAATTGGCTGAACCAATTGTTAGACTAATTGGTGTCTGTTCAGAATATTGAACTGAGGCTATTCTTTCCCTGTTCCCTGCTACTGAGAAATGCATTTGAATTTAAACTATTAGTCATTTAATATGTATTACACACCTTCTATTTGCAAACAACAACAAAAAGATTCACACTTATAAAATGAAATAAGCATAAATAATACCCTCCCAGCATCAGAAAATCTCTAGCATTTTCAAAACATAAACATAAACCTGAGCATCTCAAAATACATGTCCTATTGCCCAGCATACACAGTATCATTTCCAGGCATAGTTCAACATTCTAGACTTTATGGTCCTAGATTTCTAGCATACTTCTATGACAGCAGTTAATATATTATACCATAAATCTTTGTTATAAATCCAATTCATCCACTAGTCTAGGGGCTCACAAAGGGCAAGGACTGTGTTTTACTTAGTGTTGTATTTTCAGTCCTTGCATAATGCCTGGACCATGGTAGGAGGTCAATAAGTGGAGAAGTGGGGATGCTTTTCCAAGAGCTTTATGTTTCCTTCCATGGGCATAGAGCTCTGCCAACTGTAATGCTCCTGGCCACTTTTTCTCTCCCATCTGGTTCTTCTATTTTATTTATTTTGTACAGAACCTGGGAGGGCAAAGGGTGCAATTTATTGCTCTTTCAAACCCAACCAGATCTATAGGAGGAAAGATGATAGGACAAATAAATTAACCTGTTCCACATTCCTACTTCACTTTAAATTGTCATTGAATATATAATAACCAACTAGAAAAAGAGAGCAAACACTTCTAAACTTCAAAAAGCTATTCTGGTCAAAGCAGATGCCAGAAATAGACAAAAGAGTTTGTGAGATTCTGATTGTACCTGAATCCATTTGCACCTCTTTCACACAAAGGAATTTGTGTACTTACACACACACACGCACACACACAATACTCATTAGAGATCTAAGACACCATTAATAATGGTAATACATATTCATAAATGTTTTTAAACTGTATCATTTATGCAATCGACATAAATAGATCTTTGAGTACTATTTTAATCTTATACTACAATTATATATTTAGGACACATTACCCATAGATTTAAAAATTCAAAAAATATTTAAAATGTACTATGTTTGCCTCACAGCTGAGTTTTGAAATGGTGCATTCCAGATTTCGTATGTAAAATTAAAAGCTCTCTGACTGAATCAAATGACAGGTTCAGTCCCCTCTCCTACTGATCCAGTTATGTGATTTGGGACAGATTTCTTACCTCTCTGTGCCTCATGTTTCTTCATGTGTAAAATTAGGAGTCAACTAGACAGTCTCATAGGTCCCTGTTTTAGCACCGAAGTTTCATCATTCTAATACAATTATGGTACTTGTATTTTTTTCTACTATAGTCCTAAGCTGTTCGTAAAATCTTCTGTCTTTATTTTTTTTTAATCTTTGAGTTTCTGGTAATATTATTGCACCCCAGTGGACAGGGCTCTATGTATACCTGTTATGTTATGCTATCTATACCTGTTTTGGGAAACACTCTACTTCTAACATATTATTAGGGTAATAACAAAGAATTTCTGCAGCCATGTAAAACGTAGAAATTAATTAATTATCAGATCAATAGCTTAATTAAGCCAATAATAGGTTATAATGGAAGGAATGTAAGAACATGATGGTTTATTAAAGCAGGGACATCCTTTTGTAAGGGTAAGAATAACAGAAACGGAAGCAACAGGTGGTTAATTCCACTTTCCAGAATATAGACAATGTACATGAAACTGGCCTGACAAAAAAGTGGTCTAATCAACCTAAGTCATACAGAGAAAATATCATGATAGAAAATAAACCATTCAGCAGTAACAGTTCTGAGCATCGTGTAAAACAATATTATTGGCAGGAGCTTTACCTTCAAGCTACCAGCCTCACTGGAACTTCAAAATTATACAATACATTGCCTGGGAACATGCCAGCCATCAGCAGGGGAGGGAGGCGGTATCTTTTTTTGTGAGAAAGCTTGAAATTTTTTAAAGGTACATTATGAAATGGCTTGGCAGAAGCTTGGCATGTAAATACTAAGGTTAGCATATTCTTTGTTGTAGCTCTACAGAATGTTAAGCACTGTATTTTAAAAATCTTAACATTTTAGAGTGCTTAAAATGAGTACTCTTCCCATTTAATGGGAGCCTTTTTTCCCCTCTGATGGGCAGACTATGAGGTTTTATAAGTGCTTTCCCTAAGTCTTAGAATCAAAGAGGTTTGATTGGTTCTTTCTTTCACAAGCTTATTTTATTGTGTTGGATGATGACTTGGCTTTTCATGTAACCCTGGCAGAAAGGGATTTGTTTACACTCCCCTAGGTTCTGGGAGGAGATTTAGGCCCCTGAGGAAGAAGGCAGTTCTGGCTAACATTGAGAAGCTAGGATTTGGTAGTACAGTTGCATAATGAGACCACATTCTACCCAGGACTGAACACAACTGGCAGAGTTAACAAACTCCAAGCATTTGATGCAGAAGTTAAAGTTTCTTTAGTCTTCTTTGTGAATGAAATTGTATACTTTAACCTGTGGTTCTGGAGGCCAGTTAGAATAAACCATTTATAATGACACAATTAATCATGGCATCTAGAAGTTATGTATCGACATCTTTTCACCAGAGTACAAAGAAGCCAAGAGAGCTAACACAACAGAAAGAAATAGACCAGCTAGCTTCTTCCATTCTTTGTAATGTATTAGAAAATGATGAAGATTTCAATATAAAATATATTGGTGAAATCATAATAGGATTAATCATCCTGCAAAAAGGAGAAAACTATTAAAATACCTTTGCATTCAGCATTGTTGGATTTCAAATGGTCTTGGTTACTGAAGCACTTGTTCTAACATGTAAGAGTTTAACCTCTCAGCCACAAAGCTAATCAACCATGAAACTCATTATATTCCACATAGAGAATACAATATAGCCCTTGTCAATCACCTTAGAATTTATAGCCAGAAGATATGAACTGCCCATCCTACCCCGACTTGTCAGACACTATAAAGTTGAGATGGTATTTTCCCCAATGGTAACTATACCATGCAAACTGCAATTTTAACCTTCTTGTACAGGCAACAGTGTTTACATTTTTGTCTATGTTAACTCTTCAACTCTTCAGCAGAAGGGCATAAATTTAGAAAGAAAACCACCAGAAAATTGGCCATCCCTCCACAATTGCCTCACAACATTAACTATTAGACAAGATGAATATTATAGTTTCTCTTTCTGCCTGACACATGAAAGTGACTATTAAACCAATGATAAACATGCATTCCCTAGTAGCTACAGAGAGATTTTCCAGATGACTGCAATGAATTATCCGCTAGATGTATGAAGTGCAAAAAGCTGGATGCAGAACAATGCATACGAGTCTACTGACATAAAAACTATGGAAATGTATACATTTCCATTTATAAGGACACACATCAAACACTTGGGCTGGGAAACAATACTTTTGCTTTGCCAGGAATATTTGAATTGTTAACAAATTAAATGGATTAATGTATTACTTGCATTAAAATGAAAACAATTTATAACATTTAGAACTAAAACTTCAGACACAGCCAAGACTTAATAATTCACACATATTCTGCTTTGTTTTGGAAGGATTATGTTTAGTCATTACATTCTCTGTGGCATATTTTACTGAAAAGGCATCAAGAACTTAGTCTAAAGTCAAAGGAAATTTGTGAGCATGCTGTTGCTCTACAGTACCTAAAATACTTTAGCATACCACCTAGCATTAAATCAGGCATGCCACAGACACTGGATGGATACATGAACAATAGATGGAGGAACAGATAGATGGATAAAGCAATAATAATAAGACTTCTTGAATTTACCGTTCATCTTGGTTGACTGATAAGAGAAACATGCAAACCTTTTGGGATGGTAGTTCCTTTGAGCAATTTTGATTGTGCAGTAGGTTTAGAATTGCTCATTTTTACAGTGCCTCTAACTGCATTTGAAAGAGAATTTCTCATCCTGTTCACTGATAGCTTTTCAAGGTTTGATATGTTTCAGGAGTCACCAACCACTAAGCAAATTTTCAAGAGTTTTCAAAGGCAGTAAGTCCTATAAAAACTCTATTTGCCTCACCAAATGTGAAACTTCATCCCGTGAGTTCTTCTACTGCTCCAAATCACTAGTTTCATTATCTTCCGGTACCAGATATTCAAAGATTCTATTAATTTCTACAAAAATCAAAAAGGAAAAATAAATAGGAAATACTTGTCTAATTATTTCATTATACTTAAGGGACAGGTAATCAGTAAAGTACCTATAACATTTCAAGTTTTCTTTAAATAATTGTGGTAACTGTCTTTCTTTTTGACTCATTCTTAAATTTAAATAAATGCTTTTTGAGATTGGAAGCAAGGGATTGGTTTATTTATGTATGATTTTATTGTGATAAGAACACTTAACATAAGACCTACCCTCTTAAACAGATTTTTTAAGTGTTTAATACAGTATTGTAAATTATAAACACAGAACTCTAGAATTTACTCATCTTGCATGACTAAAACTTTATAACTTTTTTTTAATGTTTGTTTAGTTTTGAGGTGGTGGGAGGGGCAGAGAGAGAGGGAGGCAGAGGATCCAAAGCAAGGCTCTGTGCTGTCAGCAAAGAGCCTGATGCGGGGCTCAAACTCACGAACCATGAGATCAAGACCTGAGCAGAAGTCAGACGCTTAGCCGACTGAGCCATCCAGGCACCCCTAGAACTTTATACCTGTTGATTAGCAGTTCCCCATTTCCACCCACCTTCCCCCCAGTTCCTGGAAACCACCATTCAATTCTCTGCTTCTATGAGTTTGACTATTTTAGATGACTTACATAAGTAGAATCATGCTTACATGATTCAATCAAGTCAAGAAACACTAGTGTTCTGTGACTGGCTTATTGTACTTAGCACAATACCCTCAAGGTTCATCCAAGTTGTCATGTATTGCAGGATTTCTTTCTTTCTTTTTTATTTTTTGTTAACTCTCAATCTGTTGTAATTATGTTATGCTGGGGGTAAATAAATGAAGGTAATGGTCAAAATGGAAATAATCACATGCATTCACACACACACACACAGACACACACACACACACACACAACTGTTGAGTCACTTAAAGAGGTAGTAGAGACAGAAAGACCACAGGACTTCAGAAAAACATGTAGTTTGTTCTATATTCTAACATTGGGGCGGGACAGCTGTGCTTGATGTAGTGGGAGTGTGTACATAAAAAAGACACTACCCTTTGACTACCTTCTCCAAGCATCACATATTCTTGCTTTTTCACTGCTTCCTCCACTGTCCTTTCATCACAGTCTTAACATAGTCTTATGAACTATTCCATCTGCTCTCTACTCCCTCCACTTCCAGCCATGCTGCTTTTGACTTGGTATCCCAGAGAATATTCCTTCACTAGCTGTGTGATCTTGGAGTAGTCAGTGATCCACTGTGGCTCCTTACGTGTACAATAAGAGTATCAGCCTGGACAGATCAAGGTTACTTCCAGTTCTTTTTTTTTTCTTTTTCTTTCTTTGTGTGTGTGTGTTTTATTTATTTTTGAGAGAGAGACAGAGCATGAGTGAGAAAGGGGCAGAGAGAGAGGGAGACACAGAATCTGAAGCAGGCTCCAGGCTCTGAGCTGTCAGCACAGAGCCCGATGTGGAGTTCAAACTCACGAACCGTGAGATCATGACCTGAGCCGAAGTCAGATGCTTAACTGACTGAGCCACCCAGGTGCCCCTTTCCAGTTCTAACATTTGATATTTTCATGTCTTTTATAGAATTATTTCAGATGTAAATATCAAGGCTTATCAACCTTTAATGTCCTATCTCTTATCTTGCTGCTGTTCTCTCTTATCAATAATACTGGCAGATCTCAGACTGTTCTCACAAACCCTGTCTCAACAATTCAGATTTTCTTGAGTGTCTAGTGATGATTGAATCCAATCAGGAAAACATGCCAATGGCTCATGGTCACAAGAATTAAAAGATAACATATGTGGGCATGCTATAACAAATACTGATAAATGTTTACATTAGTAACATCAGCACTAAAATGATAATAGTAACCAAGGGTTGGTAGACATTACGTAGACTCAAGACTGGGTGAATTCATCTTTAAGATAGCTTTAATTAATAGGCCTTTAAGCCCTGTGAGTCTATGACTACCAATACATTGCTCTAGTAATAGAGTGAGATAACTGGGACTAGTCCCACATTCTGGTCAAAGTAAGATGCGATGTCACCTGAAGAAATGGCTTGTCCTATGATATCAATTTCATCAACATTAAATACCAATACTATGAAAATATCATCTTCCAGTTGTTTATATTCTGAACATATTGTCTGATGACTACTGGCAGCAATGCAGAACTGCTGAGCAATTTAGTTAAAGGAGTGGGGACATAGGGTATAATGGAGAAATGTACAGATTAAGGTAAGCAGTGTTTTTTAATTATCCATCTAGATGTGAAAACTAAGAGTCAATAAATCTACAAGTGTCCAAGTAAGGATAGTTGTTTTTAAACATACTCCTAATTTTAACCCATGTAAAGCCTTTTACTGAAATTTTCTAATTTAGCATGATGAAAAGAATGACTAGCTTTAAATTTTTTTTAATCTTTAATTTTGAGAGAGAGACAGAGACAGAGTGTGAACAGGGGAGGAACAGAGAGAGAGAGGGAGACACAGAATCCAAAGCAGGCTCCAGACTACCAGCCGTCAGCACAGAGCCCAACACAGGGCTTGAACTCATGGACTGTGAGATAGTGACCTTAGCCGAAGTCGGACATTTAACTGGCTGAGCCACCCGGGCGCCCCAAGAATGACTAGCTTTTAAAGTGCACTTGAATGGCAAATTCCCTTTATAAAATAACATATGAATGCAAGCTCAGTTTAAGACTGCAACTTTGAAATTGTCTAAAATATTTTCTACCAATGAACAATGAAATTCATTCATAACTATTTATATTCCTCTTTTCAAATAAATGCTTTAACCTTAGTATTTTTATAGCTCCTTCCTTTACATCCTCACAAATAAAATCTCTTAGTTCCAGACAGACATTTAGTAAAAATATAATTCATCTCGCCTATCTCATTCTATCTATATGGCCTCTAAGTCTTACAAGTATAGGTAGAAATTGTCCATAGAAAATTGTTCTTGTCTATAGTTTTCTGGAAATTTCCGTGTTCAATTAACCACAGTTTAAGTTAATCAGAACATCTAGGAAATGAACACTGGTAAGACTGAATGAGGCAGAAAATTTGATTGTGTTATACATGAAATTCAGCTATTCAGTGAAATTCTCCAATTGTGGTAATTCCACTGTCCTGATTACAATTATTTCATCTATGTGGTGCATATATATTTTAATCTTCTCCTGACACTGTCTGTTTTTGTAAATGAATTTGTCTTCCCAGCTATTCACAAATACATTTGCATTATTGAGGTCATGTCTGACTATAGGGCTTGGTTCCATGATTTAAATAATATTTAATCTTAGCTCCTAGGATTATTTTTGCATTAGATAATAATTGATTGGAATCCACTGGCAAATAATAAAGATATCATTTTCTGTTAATGAGTTTGACAAAGGAGGATTCATATCCTTATATTTTTAAAAGAAACATTTCTTGACCTTGAATACATTGATAAAACTCCTGATATCATTAAACATTCATAACAGAATATTAGATTTCACAGGTTTTAGTCAAAAGTCCCTCTAGGTATGGGCAGAATTCCTCTAAATCAGAGCCCAAATAGGATTTCAGCCTATGTGGCCTTATCTTTTGGAAGTTAGCCCATTCCTGTTATATTTTACGTCTAGATTTCCCTTCCCTCCTTCTATCCTTTCTTCCTGCTGCTCTCCCTGCCTTCTTTCTTTCCTCCCTTCTTCCTTCCTTTCCTAGCACCTTTTTTCCTTTGTTCTTCCTTCCTTACTTTCTACACTGGGTGTCAAAATTGCTTTTTCCACTTTTCACTGTTGAGGCTGGATTCCATAAGGAAAAGGTACCAAAAAAAAGCTGAAAATTCTAACTTGATCAGAAAAGCAAGAAATATATGGGGGCAAGTGACATATTCTATAATGTCCCCTTCTAATTCCTCCCCACTTAGGCTTATTTTTATTTTATATTTCAATCAATTTATACAACAAAACCTAAGACAAGCACTTATGCTTTAGAGGTTTTAAACTTGTTTCATTTTTCAATTCTTAAGCAGCTATTTATGTAAAGATTGTTAAATTTTTCTTCAAAAAGAAAAAATTCCATCATTCATAATTTACTGAAATTTTGCTAAGTTTAAAAACATTTCTGTCCCCTTCTAATTCCTCCCCACTTAGGTTTATTTTTATTTTATATTTCAATCAATTTATACAACAAAACCTAAGACAAGCACTTATGCTTTAGAGGTTTTAAACTTGTTTCATTTTTCAATTCTTAAGCAGCTATTTATGTAAAGATTGTTAAATTTTTCTTCAAAAAGAAAAAAATTCCATCATTCATAATTTACTGAAATTTTGCTAAGTTTAAAAACATTTCTGTTGGAGAACTGATGTGGTCTTGAATCAGTACCTAGATGTTCCCAGTACCGGTCCAAACTCCATTACTGATTGACTGACAGCATGGTCTTAGAAATGATGTAATTTCTTTATTAGCATTTTGGCTAAAGTAGGGATAGTGATAATATCCTAACAAAAAAAAAGGTGATTTGTTATAAATGGACTGTGTAGGAATACAAATTGCTTTCACTGACAGTTTGGTCATACAATTCAATAACCAAGCCCTGAATGATACTGGAGTAGCCCAGGGATTCCAAGTCTATTGTGAAGTTGTGTAGGGGACAAAGAAAGAGAGGAAGAGATTTTCAATCAAGCAAATCTAACAATAAGATCTGGCAGACTTGGGCACCTGAGTGGCTCAGTGGGTTAAGCATCGGACTTCAGCTCAGGTCATGATCTTGCAGTCCATGAGTTTGAGCCCTGCGTCAGGCTCTGTGCTGACAGACTGGAGCCTGGAGCCTGCTTCACATTCTGTGTCTCCCTCTCTCTGCCCTTCTCTGTGCCCTTCTCTGTCTCTGCTCTCTCTCTCAAAAATGAATAAACATTAAAAAAAAAAAAAAAAAGATCTGTCAGGGTCAACTGTGTAGATGGGTTGAATATGGACTTCTTTAATTATTAATATATTGTTTATTCCTGTGTCATCTAAGGACAATGGGTCTATTCAGATTGTCTCATGCTACAAATGACTGCAATTTAACGACCAATGATACATAAAAAAATAATATTAGGAGAGCCACTCATGAACTCCTGGGGAGTTGAGGTAACAACCAGATACTTATACATCTAAAGTAGTTTGTATATCATCATCTGATTAGGTTTTCTTGATAAAGGAAAGTTTTTACTGTGTAATCCCAAATTGTTATAAAGGATTCTCTCTTCTGTCTCGTATCTTTTCCGTTGATTCACACTGGGTGTATAGATAGATAAGTAGGAAAAATATTTCTTAGTCATATAATTACCTTGGAGCTCCAACAGTATAATTGTAAACTCCAGAATCTTTAATGATAAGGTAATTACATCCTTTGGTCATTTAATATTCACCTCTTACAGAGTTCTTGCAAGAATTTGTACCTTTTTTCTGAGGGGGAAATTTGTGCCATGAAAATTCACCTTAAGTGGGATAAAGCACTGGTGGAGAGCACGATATTCGTTAAGGCACTTGTTTCTGATTTATATGATATAAGAGATTCTTATGTAAAGGAAGGTGTTACAGGTAAAATGATTTCGTTTGCTGACTCACTTTATTGAGCCTTGTTGAGCTAAACAATCAAATGACAACCACAAATGTTGAAATTAGACATTTGACCTGTTTATGAGACATTTCTACCTGGGTATCCCAAAGGCGCCCAATCCCGACATGTTTCAAACTAAGCCTACATACACATACACAGTCAGCCAAACCTCCTATTCTTCTTGCACTCCTGATTTCAGCTAACTGTACCAACTTCCTCTCTAACCACACTACCTTAGTTCAGGCCCTCTTCACATCTCACCTGGCTATTGCTAATGACTCCTGATCCTTCATTCTTACCTCTTCCCAATCCAACCCGCACACTGTTCCTAAGGCAATCTTTATTTTGAGTAACATTTAATAAGATTTTCTTTTACCTGGGTATCCGCTTTGAGAAGTACCTGGTCAAGATCTTAGTCCATTTTAAAAAGTGGGCTGTCTTTTTCTTTTTGACTTGTAGGAGTTCCTCTCATAATCTGAATGTAAGTCTTGGGTACCGGAGTTCTTCATGCTGGATGTTAATCTTTGTACTGCCAAAACTATTAGTACTGTCAATACCTTTTCCTACTCTTGTATTTTCACCATCTCAAAGATGTCCACTGATGAAAAGAAGTTTTAAATTTTAATGAAGTCCAATTTATCCACCTTTTCCTTTATAATTAGTGCTTTTTTTGGACCTGTATAAGAATATCTGTCTGCCTCAAGTGATGAAGATACATTTATATGTGATTACTACAGAAGTTCCATTATTTTACTTTTCATATTTAGTTCTAAATTCTATGTAGAAGGCTTTGGGTTTTCACTCTTTGGATGTGAAAAGTTTGGAAGTCATCACTCCTGTCCTCACAGCAAGAAGAAACCTGAACAAACAAAAAATCAGTAACTCTCCTTAGATTCGTAAGAAAGTTCTGGTCACAGAGCAAACCATTTCCTCAAAAACTGGAGACAGGCAAATACAGAAATTCACCACTTATCAGGAGCAGAAGCTACTGTCTGAAGCCAGCACCCATAGGGATGCTTAAATTGTAATTGACAAATTGCTGGACACCCAGTATGAACTAGCTTGAAAGTTAAAAACATCAGAGGGCCCAGCCTTAGGGAGACTCCAATACTTTCATAAGTTTTACCTTCAAGAGACCCATCAGGTTGTCATAGTGAGTGAGAAAAATCGCCTCTTGCTTCCAGCACGGAGAGGAGGAAAAGTAATCTTTTTGAAATATACACACGGGGAAGTTATCCATTTTGAAATGTGCCTACAGCATTCTATTTCTCTTTCTAGTCTCTGTAATAAAGCCAGCTCCCAAGGGAAACTACTTTGCAAAAGCCTTATTTTACCAGGGCAAGGACAATTAGCCAATGCAACCCTCGGCTAGTCTCTCAGTCTCACATAGTGGGGGTGGGGAGCAGGGAGGAACCCCAAGAAACTGTTCTGAAAGTCACAGCCCAGGGACTCTTGCCAAAATACATAAACATATATGTATAATTTATGTAAGTGTGTGTGTGTGTGTACACACAGTTATGAGATAACAGAACATTTTCCCTTCCTAATATCTTACCATCATATCAACAGAGCTCCAGGATAAATAACAAAGGATTACAACTAAGACAGCTGCAAGACACAGACTATTTAAGAAGTTACTAGGAAAACCCAAATACACAGAGGAAACAAAAACAAGATACCAGAAGAACCTGAAGCCTCTGATACCTGTAGCCATAGTCTAACTTCTAGCCAGATAAACAAAATTTCATACTAAAGACCTATATACCACGGTTCCTCTTGCCCAGTCAATACATTCTGTCTGGCTTTCAACAAAAAATCAAAAGGCATACTAATGGGAAAAAAAAATCATAGTTTGAATAGACACAAAAAGCTTTGCAGCAGACTCAGATTTGACATGATTTTAGAATTATCAGGCTAGTATTTAAAATAACTATGATTAGTATGTTAAGAGCTCTAACAGGAAAAGTGAACAACATGCAAGAATTTACAGATAATGTAAGCAGAGAAATAGAAACTCTAAGAAAAAATAAAAAAAAAATACATGGAGACAAGTGAAAATGAAAACACAATGGTCCAAAATCTCTGGGATGAAGCAAAAGCTATTCTAGGAGGGAACATTATTGCAATATAGGTCTACCTCAAGAAGAAAGAAAAATCTCAGATAAACAACCTAACCCTTCCACCTAACAGAGCTAGAAAAAGAAGAACCAACAAAATCCAAAAAACACCAGTTATTAATATAAATTCTGGAAAATGTTCCATGTACACTTTGAAAGAATGTGTATTCCACTGCCTTTTGATGAAATGTTCTAAATATATCAGTTAGGTCTACCTGGCCCAATGTGTCATTCAAAAACAGTTTCTTTGTTAATATTCCATCTGGATGATATATCCACTGATGAAAGTGGGGTGTTAAAGTCCCCAACTATTATTGCATCACTATCAATTTCTTCCTTTATGTTTGTTAATAGTTGCTTTATGTATTTGGGTGCTTCCATGTTGGGTGAATAAACATTTACAATTGTTACATCTTCTTTTTGGACTGTTCAGCTTACAATTATATAGTGTCCTTCTATCTCCTATTATGGTCTTTGTTTTAAACTCTATTTTGTTCTATGTAAGTACTGCTACCCCAGATTTCTTTTTGCATTCATTTGCATGATAGATGTATCCCTATCCCCTCACTTTCAATCTGCAGGTGTCTTTAGGTCTAAAATGAGTCTCTTGTAGGCAGCATACAGTCGGGTCCTGCTTTTATATCCATTCAGTAGCCCTATGTCTGTCTGTCTGTCTGTCTGTCTGTCTGTTTATTTATTTATTTATTTATTTATTTATTTATTTGAGAGAGACAGGCAGAGAAAGAAAGGGAGAGAGAGAAAGGATCCTAAGCAGACTCTGCATTGTCAGTATGGAGACTGACACAAGGCTCGAACTTACAAACTGTGAGATCATGACATGAGCAGAAATCAAGAGTCAGATGCTTAACCAACAGAGCCACCCAGGTGCCCCACCTTATGTCTTTTGATTGGAGTGTTTAGTCCATTTACATTCAAAGTAATTATTGGTAGGCATTTACTTCTTATCATTTTGTTACTTGGTTTACAATTGATTTTGTAGTTCTTCTCTGTTCCTTTCTACTCCTGTTCTCTTTCATGGTTTGCTGGCTTTCTTTAGTGATATATCTGGATTTTTTTCTCTTTTTTTTTTTTTTTAATTTTTTTAACGTTTATTTATTTTTGAGATGGAGAGAGACAGAGCATGAACAGGGGAGGGGCAGAGAGAGAGGAGACACAGAATCTGAAACAGGCTCCAGGCTCTGAGCTGTCAGCACAGAGCCCAACGCGGGGCTCGAACTCACGGACCGTGAGATCATGACCTGAGCCGAAGTCGGACGCTCAACTGACCAAGCCACCCAGGCGCCCCTCTCTTTATTTTTTTATATCAATTATAGGTTTTTTATTTGTGGTTACTATGAGGTCTATATATAATCCTAAGCATATAGAAGTCTATGAATACAATCCCATTTACAGCTGCACCAAAAAGAATAAAATCCCTAAAAATAAACCTAACCAGGGAAGAGAAAGATCTGAACTATGAAAACCATAAAACACTGATGAAAGAAATTGAATATGACACAAACAGGTAGAAAGATATTCCATGTTCACAGATTAGAAAAACCAATATTATATCCATACTACCCAAAGCAATCCATATATTTAATGCAATCTCTATCAAAACACCAAAAGCATTTTTCACAGAACTAGAAAAAACAATCCTAAAATTTGTATGGAACCACAGAAGACCATAAATAGCAAAACAAACTTAAAGAACAAACCTGGAAGTATCACAATCTCAGATTTCAAGAAATATTACAAAGCTATAGTAATCAAAACAGTATGGTACTGGCACAAAAATAGACACATAAATCAATAGAGAGCCCTAAATAAACACATGACTATATGGTCAGTTAATCCACAACAAAGGAGGCGAGAGTATACAATGGGAAAAAGACAGTCTTATTAAGAAATGGTGCCAGAAAAAATGTCAGCTACATGCAAAAGAATGAAACTGGACCACTTTCTTTTTTTTTTTTTTTAATGTTTTTTTGTTTTTGTTTTTGTTTTTTTGAGAGAAAGAAAGAGAGAGACTGACCAGAGGAGGGGCAGAAAGATGGGGAGAGAGAGAAACTTAAGCAGGCTCCATGCTCATCATGGAGCCCAACACGGGTCTCAATCTCATGACCCTGAGATCATGATGTAAGCCAAAATCAAGACTCAGATGTTTAACTGGATGCTTAACCGACTGAGTCACCCAGGTGCCCCTGGACCACTTTCTTACACTATACGTAAAAATAAACTCAAAATGGATTAAGGACTTAATGTGAGACCTGAAACCATAAAATTCCTACAAGAAAACATAGGCAGTAATCTTGACATCAGTCTTAGAAACATATTTCAGGGCCTCTGGGTGGCTTAGTTCGTTGAGCATCTGACTCTTGATTTTTGGTCAGGTCATGGTCTCAAGGTTTGTGAGATCGAGCCCTGCATCGGGCTCTGTGCTGACAGCATGTACGTAGCCTTCCTGGAATTCTGTCTCTCTCCCCCTCTCTGCCCACCCCCCTGAGGTCTCTCTCACTCTCTCTCCCAAAATAGATAAACATTTTTTAAAAAAGAAAGAAATGTTTTTCTACACATGTCGCCTTTGGCAAAAGAAACAAAAGCAAAATTAAACTATTGGGAATAAATCAAAATAAAAAGCTTTTGCATAGTGAAGGGAACCATCAACAAAGAAAAAGCCCACGGAATGGAAGAAGATATTTGCAAATGATATATCCAATAAGGGGTTAATATACAAAAAATATAAAGAACTTATACAACCCAATAGCAAACACAAAATAATCCAATTTAAAAATGGGCAGAACAGACCTTTTCCCAAAGAAGACATACAGATGGTCAACAGACACATAAAAAAGATGTTCGACATCACTCATCACCAGGGAAATGCAAATCAAAACCACAATGAGATATCACCTCACACCTCTCAGAATGGCTAACATCAAAAACACAAGAGATAAAAAGTGTTGGTGAGAATGTGGAGAAGAGAGAACCTTCATGCACTGTTGGGGGGAATGCAAACTGGTGCAGCCACTGTGGAAAACAGTATGAAGGTTCTTCAAAGAATTAAAAATGGAATTACCATATGATCCAGCAATTATACCACTGGGTATTTATTCAAAGAAAATGGTAACACTGATTTGAAAAGATATATGCACCTCTATGCTTAGTGTAGCACTATTTCCAATAGATATGGAAGCAACCCAAATGTTCATTGGTAGATGAATGGACAAAGAAGATGTGGTATATGTATATGTATAACATATACACAATATTACTCAGCCATAAAAAAGAATGAAATCTTGCCATTTTCAACACCACAGGATGGATCTAGAGTGAATAATGCTGAGTGAAATAAGTCAGAGAAAGACAAATACCATATGATTTCACTGTGGAATTTAAGAAACAAAACAAATGAACAAATTAAAAACAAACAAACAAACAAAAGAGACTCCTAAGTAGAGTACAAACTGGTGGTTGCCAGAGGGGAGATGGGGCTGCGGTGATGGATGAAACAGGTGAAGGGGATTAAGGGTACACTTATTGTGATGAGCACTGAGTAATGTACAGAATTTTGAATCACTATATTGTATACCTGAAATGAATATAACATTGCATGATAATTATACTAGAATTTAAAAAATAAATAAAAATTTAAAAATAATCAGTGGTTGCCGGAGATTCATGGAATGGGATGGGAGGGATTAATAGATGAAGCACAAGGGTACTTTAGGGCAGTGAAACCAGTCTGTACGATTATGTAATGATGGATACATGACTTTATGTACAAAACTCATAGAACTGTACAGCATCAAAAGAACCCTAATGTAAACTGTGAACTTTAGTTTTAAAAAATATATCCATATTGGTTGACCAACTGTTAAAACTAGGAGAAGCTGTGAGCAGAGAAGAGGGAGTATATGAGAATTCTCTACACTGTCTATTTTTCTGTAAAATGCAGAAAACTAAAATATGAAACACTATTCTAAGATATAAAATCTGTTAATCTTTTAAAAGATCTACATAGAATTGATTTGTGCATATATTCTGAATTAGACATGATGACTATATATATATATATATCCATATATATATGAATATATGGATATATACACATATAGAATATGTACTTATATTCTATACACACATGGTATATATACATATATACGTGTATATATTCCATATACATTGATATTAAATTTACTCAGCAATGGGGTGCCTGGGTGGCTCAGTCAGTTAAGCATCTGACTTCAGCTCAGGTCATGATCTTGTGCTTCGTGGGTTTGAGCCCTGAGATGGGCTCTGTGCTGACAGCTCAGAGCCTGGAGCCTGCTTTGGATTCTGTGTCTCCCTCTCTCTGCTCCTCCCCAACTCCTCACACCCTCTGTCTCTCTTTCTCTCAAAAATAAACATTTTTTTTAAAAATTAAAAAAAAATTTACTCAGCAGTAAGAAATATTTAACATGAAACAAGTGACAAGTGTCATCTCTTTCTTATTCTGTACTCTTTATTCTATTTCATGTTTTGTTTACTCTTTAATGATTTTGGAGGTGTTGATATCAAAATAATGCTGAGGACATAAAATAATTAGAAAGAACTCTCTCACATCCTATTCTCTAGAAGAAATGCAAGATTTATCTTATTTTTTCCTTAAATATTTGGAAAAATTGACCCTCTAGGCCTGTAGGTTCTTTGTGGAAAGCTTTTCAATTTTCAATTTCCTTAGAAGTGTTTCCTAAAAGCCTTCTTTTCTTAGATGTTCAATGTTAAACAATGTTTAAATTTATTAAATAAAGAGAAATAAACAACGTTTATTTAACATTAAATTTAAATTCAATGTTTAAATGTTAAACATTCAATATTTATTCATTTCCTTTTGTAATCACTACCAACCCACACCCTCACCTCCAGGTCACCAATAACCATTGATCTTATTTCTGCTATTATTGATTATTTTTGTTCATGTTAGAATTTTCTAGAAGAGCAATCATGCAATATATACTACGTTATGTCTGGCTTTGTTCTTTCAGCATGTTTTTGGAGCTCATCCATGTTGTTTCATGTATCAGTAGTTTGGTTTTTTAAATTGTTCAGTAGGATTACATTGCCTGAATATTCCATATTTAATTTGTTCTGGGTTGTTTCCAGGTTTTGGCTATTATGCTATTATAATAAAGTGGCTATCATCGTTTGTGTACAAGTCTTTGTGAGAACATATACTCATTCCTTTTGGGTAAATACCTATAAATGGATTTGCCGAGTCGTACACTAAAAGAATGTCTAACTATATACTAAACTGCCAAACTATTTTTTAAGGTGGTTGTGTGACTTTACATTCCCAAGAGCAATGCATGAAAGTTTCATATTTACACCAAGACTTGCTCCTGCCAATCTTTTAAATTTTAGACATTCTAGTAGGTGTGTAGTGATAGTTCATTGTGATTTTAATTTGCATATCCTTAATGACTAATGGTTTTGAACATCTTTTCCTGTGTTTTTTTGGTCATTCACATACCTTCTCTTATGAACTGTCTAAAATTTTGCTTAATTTTTGGGCACCTCGGTGGCTCAGTCAGTTAAGCATCTGACTTTGGCTCAAGTCATGATCTTGAGGTTCATGAGTTTGAGCCTCGCATTGGGCTCTGTGCTGACAGCTCAGAGCCTGGAGCCTGCTTCAGATTCTGTGTCTTCTTTACTCTCTGCCCCTCCCTCGCTCATGCTCTCTCTCAAAAATAAACATTAAAATTTTTTTCTTAAATTTTTGCTTGATTTTTATTGGTTTTTTTGTTTTTATTGAGTTATGCAGTTCTTAATACATCTTGAATATAAGACCTTTGTTAGTTATATGCATAGCAAATAATTTGACAGTTGTAGTTTGCCTTTTCATTTCCTTAACAGCGTCGGTAAAAAATTTTGAAGACCAATTTATTAATTTCTTCTTGTATGTATTTTGTATTCTATCTAAGAAATCTTTGGCTACCCCAAAACATGAAGACATTCTTCCATGTTTTCTTCTCAAAGGTCTATGATTTCATATCTGATGTTTAGGTCCATTTTTAGATAATTTTGCATATGAAATGAGTTAAGGGTCAAGATTTGTTATTTCTCCACCAGGATATTCTGTTTCTAGCCCCATTTACTAGAAAAAACTGTCCTGTCCCAAATTGAATTACCTTGCCACCTTTATCAAACAGCAGTGGACCATACATGTATAAGTCAATTTCTAACTCCCTACTCTATCCTTAATCTATATTCTATCTTTACACAAATTCCATTCTGTCTTGTTTACTGCAGCTTCATAGAAAGTCTTGAAATTGGATATTGTAAGTCCTTCAACTTTGTTCTTAATTTTCAAAATCATATGGCTATTCCAGATCCTTTGCATTTCCACACACATTGTAGAATCAATCTGTCAATTTCCATGGAAAGGACTGCTGGAATTTTTATTAGAATTGTATTGGAAACATCAATCTATTTAAGAAGGACTGAGATCTTACAAATATTGATTTTTCTAATCCACGAAAATGGTGTACCTATTTAGGACTTCTTTAATTAATGTCTTTTCTGTGTACAGGTCTTTCACATATTTTGTTAAATTTATTTCCAAGTCTTTCATATTGTTTGATGCTCTTGCAAATTATTTTAAAAATATTATTTTCCACTGTGGGGTGTGTGTGTGTGTGTATGCATCACATGTATTACATATGTAAGTATTATGTATGCCTATCTACCTATTTATACACACACACATGCAGTTTTTGTAAACTGACTTTGCATTCTCTGTTTTGCTAAAGACAATCATTAGTTTTAGGTTTTTTTGTAATTCCTTATAATTTGATCCATACATAACGATGTCTATTGAGAATTCTTGTCTCTATGTTCATGAAGGTTATTGGTCTATAATTTTCTTTCCTTATGAGGTCTCTGGTTTTGGTATTAGGATGATGCTAATCTCATAAAATGAGTTAGGAAGTGTTCCCTCTTCTATTTTCTAGAAGAGATTGTGTAGAATTAGCATTACTTCCTCCGTGAAGGCTTGGTAGAATACTCTGAAGAGCTAACTGAGCCAGTCAGAATTTGAACATCTCCTAAGCCTATGTGAGCAATGGGAATTATTCAGTTTACAACATCCTGGTAGTTCTTTACCCTGCCCCGTAGAGTTTTACTTTATTCAAGCTCAGTTTAGCATTCAGCAACACACTTAAGAACCAGACATCTGGAACTATTTATTTGCACACTTCCCTTCTCCCTGATATACTCTGCCCCACCCATTCCAGCTGCCTTATTAGACTCCCTGAACTTTAATCTTGGTCTCCCAGTTGGGATCTCTGCGCTCTGTTCTGTTTGCCGTTTCCTATGCTGCAATCTGGAAAGGCTCTCCAGTCAGAGAGCAGGGTGATCATGGGGTTCACCTTGTTTGTATTTCTTCACTCCAGGATCACAGTATTGTGCTATCCGTAGTCCAATGTCTAAACAGAGCAGCATCATAAATTATACCCAATTTCCTAGTTGCTTATTTATGGCAGGAGGACAAGTCTAGCATCAGCTATTCTCTATGGCTAAACTCCTATTATTTTTTTAAATGTCTTTAGAATTTGTTGAGATATTCCTCATATTGGTATTTACTACTTTCTTTTTTCATGATGATTTTGCTAAGGATTTGTCAATTTTATTAGTGTTTTCTAAGAACTAACTTCTGGTTTTACTGATTTTCTGTAAAATGTTCCCTTACTTTCTATTCTTGTCTTTATCATCTCTTCCTTCTCTTTTCTAGGTTTAATTTGCTGTCTCTTTCTAACTTCTTGGGATGGGTACATAGATCATGGATTTTCAGATCTTCTTTTCTAATATATATATATATGCAAGTAAGACTATAAATTTCTTTTGACATGTTATTTAAGTTGCATTGGACAATTTTTCAAATGTCATGTTTTCAATATTATTAAATTAAAATGTTTTCTAACTTCTACTGTGGTTTATTCCTTATCCTATTGGATTTTAAACTTATCTTTAGGGGCACCTGATTGGCTCAGCCGGTTAAACATCCAACTTTGGTTCATGTCATGATCTCTCAGTTTGTGGGTTCAAGACCCGCGTTGGGCTCTGTGCTGACAGCTCAGAACCTGGAGCCTGTTTCAGATTCTGTGTCTCCCTCTCTCTGCCCCTCCCCCACTCATACTTAGTCTCTCTCTCAAAAAATTAAATAAACATTATAAAAATTTAGAAAAAAATAAACTTATCTTTATAGTTCTCATTTCTGACTTGATTCCACTATGTAAAAGAACATACTTTATATGATTTTAATCCTTGAAGTGTGTTGAGACTCGTTTTACAGCCACGCACAAGGTCAATTTTGCTAAGAGGAGGTTTGGGAAGATATATCCTATAGTTGCTGAATAAGTGCTTTATAGATATCCGTTAAGTCAGTTTATAATTGTTATATTCAAATTTTATTTTTTTTATTCTTCACTTTTCCTATCAGTGTGTTAAAAAATTTTTTTATGATTGTAGATTTTTCTTTTTTTCCTGTTTTTCTTTTTGGTTTTGTCAACGTGTGCTTTATATTTTTGAGGTTGTGCTGTTAACTGCATACAATTTTAGAAATATATATGTACTTTTTATCACAAGTTGCCAATGGCACTTTATTTTTTCCTTTTTCCTTTTCAACATCCTGTTTTTCAGCTTCCTTGGTCCTTTTTGCCAACGAGCTTGGCATTGGCATGAGTCATGCAAATGCTGGTGAACCATCGTAGTTCTCTGAGATGACTCTGGCCTTCTCCGTCTTGTAGACATTCTGTATGGGCATGACTGGTCCTATCAGCTGGGTGGCCAGTTTGAGTTTTTCAACAGAGCTGTCTCCCTTCTTGGGAGCTGAGGGCTTCTTGGGTCAGAGAATGATTTTGGAGTGGTACTCCTTCAGGGGCCACATGTTTGCCTGCAGAGACTCTGTGGACTTGTTCCACCTTCTTGGATCCACTGAGATCCTAATGGTCCATGCCACTTTCTTGTGAATTCCAGCCACCCTTAACTCACAAACCAAAGCCCCTGCCAGCCTTCACCTCACTATAGGCTGGATGGGCCCAGACACGAGGCACAGGGCAATGTGGCCTACCTTGGCTTGCTGGGCCTTGGGTCTTCAGATCTTCTGTGCTATCTGGTTGAGCCACAAAGCTGCTGCCAAGCTTGTGGAAGTGGGGCTCAGGATCAGGCTATTCTAGATGGGTACCATGGCTGTTGCCTATGGGCCTCTGAGGAAGAATGGCCAGCAAAAAAGATATAAATAGTATATACTATTAATTGTTTAACACTTTCATCAACATATAATGCCTCTCTTTCTTCTTTCATCAACTGGCAGGTAAGCTGGCTGGATGTTCAAGGATGGCCTCAGTTACATGACTGGTGGTTATTGGGCTGTTGGCCAGATCCTGACAGATTATTGGCTGCGGCACCTTGGGTCTCCTCAACACAGCCTCTCATACCTTCAGCATATGGGTGATCTATGAGCTTTAAGTGTAGCAACAGGGTAAACCCCCTTAAAATGTAGCAAGAGGGCAAACACCCAGCTTCAAGACAGAGTAGATACCAACTTTTGTTAGAGGATTTGAAAGGTGACATTGCAAAGGGACATGTTTACAGGAATGGGAAGAATCTGTGGTCATTTCTATAATCTACCACAACTCCTAACCCAAACATGATGACCTTGTGTATAGTCTCTAACTCCACTTCCTCCTTTCCCCACCACTTCTCCTCTCTCTCGATCAAACAGCAAATATATTGGCTTTCCATTTTGAAAGAGATAGCTTAGATAAATTATTGAATTTATATATTTTGTTTTATAAATACTACTGGATACAAACAAATAAACTGCCCTTTTATTAGAAAGATTCCTCATGTTCATACATAACCTGAATATTTCAAGAAGTCATATTTGTCAAATGCCTAAATACTTCCCACTTCATACTTTGTGCTTAGTTCTTTTATTTTTTTAAGTATTTATTTATTTTGAGAGAGAGACAGAAACAGCACAAATTGGGAAGGGGCAGAGAGAAAGGGGAAGAGAAAGAATCCCAAGCAGGCTCTGCACTGACAGCCCAGAGCCAGATGTGGGGCACGAACCCATGGAACCACGAGATCATGACCTAGCCAAAATCAAGGGTCAGATGCTCAATCGACAGAGCCACCCAGATGCCCCCTTAGTTCTTTTAAAAGAAGGAAATAAATTAGCATATATATTTCAAAGTGGGAAAAGTGAGTGGCTATTTTTAACCATATCTGTCTTTATAGCAATAAAATTAGTATTTAATAAATGTTAATGTTTAAAAAATATTTCCAGCATTATACTATAAAATTACCATTTTACAGAAGATATAAAGCATCCACTTACTAATGGAAACATTATGGCATTCTTATTTTATATCATGAGCCTCTCTATGGATTTGGTCAGAGCAGATGAGCCCTGGAAGTAAAACACTCATACATGGATTAAATAACAAAATGTAACACCCTCTTAGGGACTAAATAGATCTATAAGGAATAACTTTTTAATAATAATTCTGGGAGTCTTAAAATACAAGCCCTTTCTCTAACAATCTTGTCAAATACTTAAAAAGCATTTGGTTCTGAAGAAAGCACCAGTTTTAGATAATATTTCATAATCAAGCAGAACTAGACATAGAGCTCCTTGTGGTTAAGCAGATATTGTTAGTGTATGTACTCTCACATACAGTCCTTAACCAGAATCCAACTATCTTCTCTCCATTAAAAAAAATGTTTCTAATTTTTCATCTATGAGATCTCTAAATCTCAGTTTTTCTAATGATTCTTCTGCCATTAACTACCTCTTTTTCCTGTATGCCTAACACCCTTTTGATACATTTCTGCATAAAACATTTCAAAATTTTGCTCAAGGAAGCATTTCACAAGTTTTTCCTTAAGGGAAGATGGCAGCAGAATAGGAGGGCCCTAGGCTCACCTTGTCCCACGAATACAACTGGATAACTATCAAATCATCCTAAATATCTCAGAAATTGACCTGAAGACTGGCAGAACAAACTCCACAACTAAAGGCAGAGAAGAGGCCACACTGAAGAAGGTAGGAAGTACAGAGACATGGTGTGGGAGAGAAATGGAGAGTGCCACTGCAGTGGAGAGGGAGCCTCAGACGAACACACAGGGGAGTGTATGGGGAAAACAAATCCCCATAGATATTGTCTTGGAAAGCTAGACAGATTGAATTTTGTGAGTTCTTGTCACCAGCAGGGCTTAAAGATTGTAGTTCCTAAAGGTCAGCAGGCTTGGCTTGAGGAGAGCCCAGAGGCATTGGTGCTCCTCTTGGAGAAAAGGCAAGACAAACAGCCCCTGGATACACAACTTAGAAATAGTGATCTGAAGAACACCTGAGTGGCAAGGTTATTTGCTCATCTTGGAGTGTGTGCCAGAGAGGCAGCATTCATGGAGAGATCCCTCTGAGAGCCAAGGAACTAGCAGGCACCATTTCCCTCACCTGTCCCTCAGCATAACCACAGGGCCACCTACAAGAACCAGCACAGCACTCACACTTACTACTTCACTTGCTTACACTAAGCCCAAACACCCCCATGCTCTTTTGGAACCTTCCTTTGAAACCAGTCACACTTGCCTCAGTCCCAACACAGTGGGACCCTCCCCCAGAAGACAGGCCCTACCAACACTGTGTCTCCCATCCTGAGAGTTTTGTGGAACCTCAGTTTCCACAGCATGGCAACAGGTCTCATTTTATAAGCAGACAAGAGCACACCTAGTTAAAATGCACCACAGTCAGGCCAGGAACCCATCACTGCTCACAGCAGGTAAGGAGAACCTCTGCAAATGACCAGCCCAAAGGATAAAGCAGCTAGGACACAAAAGCAGAGCACATGCAGTACACATTGGAGACATTCCCGGAAGTGCCAAGCCCTAGGGAATAAGGGACAATACATAGCAAGACACTACAGGACCTCTTCTTCATGAGGCCGTTACTCTCAAGAACAGGCAATATAGTTGACTCTCCTAACACAGAGAAACAGGCACAGAGATTTAGACAAAATGAGAACATAGAGAAATTTATCCTAAATGAAAGAAAAGGACAAGCATAGCCAGAGATCCAAGTGAAACAGATATAAGTAACATGCCTGATGGAGTACCTAAAGCAATAATCATAAAGATACTCAATAGACTTGAGAAAAGAGTGGGAGACATCAGTGAGGTAAAAAAGAACCAGAGATGAAGAGTGCAGTAAAAACATGCTTAATGCAATGAACAGCAGGCTGGAAGAAGCAGAGGAACAAATTAATGACCTAGAAAACAGAGTAATGGAAAGCAATCAAGCTGAACAAAAGAGAGAAAAAATAATCATGCAAAATGAGAACAGACTTAGGGAACTTAGTGACTCCATCAAACATAATAACATTCATATTATAGGAGTCCCAGAAGAAGAAAAGAGAAAAGGGAGAAGAAAATTTATTTGAAGAAATCATAGCAAGAAACCTCCTTAATCTGGGAAAAAAACAGATATCCAGATCCAGAAGGAACAGAGAACCTCCAACAAAATCAACAAAAGCAGATCCACACCAAGACATATTTTAATTAAAATGGGAAAATATAGTGATAAAGAAAAAAAACTTTTTAAGCAGCAAGACAAAAGAAGACAGTAACATACAAGGATAATCCCATAACTTTATCAGGGGATTTTTCAGCAGCAACTTTCCAAGCCAGAAGAGACTGGCGTGATACATTAAAAGTGTTGAAAAATGAAAAAAAAATCTGTAGCCTATAATACTCTATCCAGCAAAGCTATCATTCAGAATAGGAGAGATCAAGAGTTTCCCAGACAAACAAAACTAAAGGAGTTCATGACTACTAAACCAGCCCTACAAGAAACATTTAAAAGGACACTTTGAGTGGAAAGGAAAGCTCAAAAGTGACAGTATGAAGGTAGGAAACACAAATACAGTAGAAATAAATATTTCTTTAAAAAATGAGTCAACGAACTCACAGAATAAAAAGGTGTAATATGACACCTTATATACCTAAAATGTGGGAAGGAAAAGAGTAAAGAATTGGCTCAAACTTAAATGACCATCAACTTACTACAAACTGCTATATATAGATGTTATATAACCACAAATAAAAAACCACCAATAAATATGCAAAGAATAAAGAGAAAGAAATTCAAATATATCATTAAAGAAATCCAGCAAACCATGAAAGAGAGAAAGATAGGAAATGATCCGTGAAAAATCCTCAGAAACAACCACAAAATGAGTAATCAAATGTTAATAAATACATATCTATGAATAATTACTATGAATGAATGCAAATAGACTAAATATTCCAATTAAAAGACCTAGGGTGACAAAATGGATTAAAAACAAAAAGACCCATCAATATGCGGCCTACAAGAGACTCATTTTAGACCTAAATATACCTGCAGATTAAAAGTGAGGGGATAGAAATACATCATGCAAGTGGATGTCAAAAGAGAGCTGGAGTAGCAATACTTATACCTGACAAACTAGACTTTAAAACAAAGACTATAACAAGAGACAAAGAAGGACACTACATAATAATAAAGGGCATAATCCAACAAGAAGATTTAACAATTGTAAATATTTATGCACCCAAAATGGAGTATCCAAATACATAAACTATTAACAAACAAAAGGAACTAGAAATGATAATACAATAATAATAGAAGACTTTAATACTCCACTTACATGAATGAACAGATCATCTAAATGAAAAATCAACTGGGAAACAATGGCTTTGAATGACACACTGGACCAAATGGATTTAACAGATATATTCAGAACATTCCACCCTAAAAGAGTAGAATACACATTCTTTTCAAGTGCACATATTAGGTCATTAAAATTACAAATCACATATTAGGTCATTAAAAAAAAGCCTCAACAAATTAAAGAAGATAAAAGTCATGCCATGCATCTTTTCTGACCACAATGCTATGAAACTCAACCACAAGTCAACCACAAGAAAAAATCTGGAAAGACCACACATATATAGAGATTAAATAACATGCTACTAAACAATGAATGGGTCAACCAGGAAATAAAAGAAGAAATGAAAAAGCACATGGAAACTAATGAAAATGAAAACACAATGATGCAAAACCTTCGGGATGCAGCAAAAGCAGGTCTAAGAGGAGAATTTATAGCAATACAGGTCTACATGAAGAAGCAAGAATAATATCAAATAAACAACTTAATCTTATACATAAAGGAGTTAGAAAAAATACAACAACAAACAAAACCTAAAATCAGCAGAAGTAAGCAAATAATAAAGATTAGAGCAGAAATAAATGATACAGAAACTAAAAAATAATAGAACAGATCAATGAAATCAGGAACTGGTTCTTTGAAAAAAACAATAAAATTGATAAACCTTTAGCCAGACTTTTAAAGAAAAGGACCCAAATAAATAAAATCAGAAATGAAAGAGGGGAAATAACAATCAACACAACAAATATACAAAGGATTATGAGAGAATATATGAAAAACTATATGCCAAAAAATTGGACAACTTAGAAGAAATGGGTAAATTCCTAGAAACATATAACCTCTCAAAACTGAAACAGGAAGAAATAGAAATTTTAAAGAGACAAAGAAATTGAATCAGTTATCAATAAACTTCCCACAAACAAAGTCCAGGACCACATGGCTTCACAGGCAAATTCAACCAAACATTTAAAGAAGATTTAATACCTATTCTCAAACTATTCCAAAAAATAAAAGAGGAAGAAAATATTCCAGATGCATTTTATGAGGCCAGCATCATCCTGAGACCAAAACCAGATAAAGACACCACAAAATAAAAGAACTATAGGCCAATATCTCTGATGAATATCAATGCAAGAATCCTCAATAAAACACTAGAAGAACAAATCCAACAATACATTAAAAAAATCATTCACAATCAAGTGGGATTTACCCCTGGGATGCAAATGTAGCTCACAAATCAATATGATACATCATATCAATAAGAGAAAGAATAAGGACTACACGATCACTTCAATAGACACAGAAAAAGCATTTGGCAAGTACAACATCCATTCATGATAAAAAGCCCTCAACAAAGTAGGACACAGCTAACATCATCCTTAATGAGGAAACACTGAGAGCCTTTCCCCAAAGGTCAGGAATAAGACCAGGATGTCCACTCTCACCACGTTTATTCAACATAATACTAGAAGTCCTAGCCACAGCAATTAGACAACAAAAAGAAATGTAAGACATCCAAACTGGTAAGGAAGAAGTAAAACTTTCACTATTTACAGATGACATGATACTATATATAGAAAACCTGAAAGACTGTACCAAAAAAATGCTAGAACTGATTGATGAATTCAGTAAAGTAGCATAGAAAATCAATCAACAGAAATCTGTTGCATTTCTATACACCAATAATGAAACAGCAAAAAAAAAAAAAAAAAAGAGAGAGAGAGAGAGAAATTAAGAAAACAATCTAATTTACAAGTGCACCAAAAGGAACAAGATACCTAGGAATAAACCTACCCAAAGAGCTGAAAGACTTGTACTCTGAAAACTATAAAACACTGATGAAAGATACTGAAGATGACACAAAGAAATGCAAAGACATCCATGTTCATGGATTGGAAGAATAAATATTGTTAAAATGCTTATTACCCAAAGCAATCTATACATTTAATGCAATCTCTATCAAAATACCAACAGCATTTTTCAGAGTCAGGATACACAATCCTAAAATTTGTATGGAACCACAAAAGACCCTGAATAGCCAAAGTAATCTTCAAAAAGAAAAGAAAAGCTGGGGCATCACAATTCCAGACTCCAAGTTATATTACAAAGCTGTAGTAATCAAAATAGTATAGTTCTGACTGGGACAAAAACAGACATATAGATTACTCTTCAACAAAGCAAGAAAGAATACCCAATGGGAAAAAGATATATAGTCTCTTCAACAAATGGTATAGGGAAAACTGGACAGCTACATGCAAAAGAATGAAACTGGACCACTTTCTTATACCATACACAAAAATAAACTCAAATTGGATTAAAGACCATCATTTTTCTGCTCAAAAGACATCTTCTTAATAAAGCCATTTCTATATATACCCTATATAAAATAGTACCTCCCCCACTACACCTGCTCTTTTCTGTAGCCTTTACCATATCAACTGTTCCATGTTTTTTAAGATTACTTATCAACCTTACAGTTGCTCCATGTCAGAAATTTTGGAGTCATCCTTGACTCTTCTCTTTTTCTCACATCTTATACCCAATTCAAAATCAAATCCCCTGGGTTCTAATTTTACAATACATCAAATTCCAAGTATTTCCATTATGTTTGCTATTACCACTCAGATCTGAGCCACCATCACTCTTCAATTGGATTACCTTGATAATCTACTAACAAGTCTCCCTGCTTCCATCATTACTTGCGCCCTCTCCAATGAACACATAATCTGTTCTTTACCCATCAGTATAATCATATTTCTCTACTTAAATCGAGTGATTTCTCACCTTGCTTAAAGTAAAATCCAAAGTTCTTATATAGGCTACAAGACCCTCCATAATATGGCCCCTCAACATCTCTGATTTCATATTCTAATGCTTTTCTTCATGCTTGTTTTATTGCAGCCACACTAGCCTTCTTTTTTTTAATGTTCATTTTTGAGAGAGAGAGAGAGAGAGAGTGAGTGGAGGAGAGACAGAGAGAGAGGGAGACACAGAATCCAAAGCAGGCTCCAGGCTCTGAGATGACAGCACAGAGCCCAACATGGGGCTTGAACTCACAAATCATGAGATCATGACCTAAGCCAAAGTCAGATGCTTAACTGACTGAGCCACCCAGGTGCCCCACCACACAAGCCTTCTTGATGTATAAAAGATCCTGAATAGTCAAAGCAATGTTGAAAAAGAAAACCAAAGCAAGAGGCATCACAATCCCAGACTTTAGCCTCTACTACAAAGCTGTAAGCATCAAGACAATATGGTATTGGCACAGTAACAGACACACAGACCAATGAAATAGAATAGGGAATCTAGAATTGGACCCACAAATGTATGGCCAACTAATCTTTGACAAAGCAGGAAAGACTATCCAATGGAAAAAAGACAGTCTCTTTAGCAAATGGTGCTGGGCGAACTGGAGAGCAACATGCAGAAGACTGAAACTAGACCACTTTCTTACATCATACACAAAAATAAACTCAAAATGGATAAAAGACCTAAATGTGAGACAGGAAGCCATCAGATCCCTAGAGGAGAAAACAGGCAACAACCTCTTTGACCTCTTTGCAGCAATTTCTTGCTTGACACATCTCCAAAGCCAAGGGAATTAAAAAGCAAAAATGAACTTTTGGGACCTCATCAAGATAAAAAGCTTCTGCACTGCAAAGGAAACAATCAGTCAAACTAAAAGGTAACTGACAGTATGGGAAAAGATATTTGCAAATGACATATCAGATAAAGGATTAGTATCCAAAATCTATAAAGAACTTACCAAACTCAACACCTGAAAAACAAATAGTCCAGTGAAGAAATGGACAGAAGACATGAATAGACACTTTTCCAAAGAAGACATCCAGATGGCCAACAGACACATCAAATGATGCTCAAAGTCACTCATCATCAGGGAAATACAAATCAAAACCACACTGAGATAGCACCTCATACACACCAATCAGAGTGGCTAAAATTAACAACTCAGGAAACAACAGATGTTGGCGAGGATGTGGAGACACAGAAATCCTCTTGCACTGTTGGTGGGAATGCAAACTGGAGCAGTCACTCTGGAAAACAGTATGGAGGTTCCTCAAAAAATTAAAAATAGAACTACCCTACAGCCCAGCAATAGCACTACTAGGAATTTATCCAAAGGATACAGGAGTGCTGATTCACAGGGGTACATGTACCCCAATGTTTATAGCAGCACTTTCAACAATAGCCAAATTATGGAAAGAGTCTAAATTTCCATCAACTGATGAATGGATAAAGATGTGGTTTATATATACAGTGGAATACTACTTGGCAATGAGAATGAAATTATGCCATTTGGAGCAGCGCGGATAGAACTGGAGAGTATTATGCTAAATGAAATAAGTCAGTCAGAGAAAGACAGATATCATGTTTTCACTCATATGTGGAACTTCAGAAACTTAACAGAAGACCATGGGGGGGGAAAAGTAGTTACAGAAGACCAGGGGGAAAAAGTAGTTACAAACAGAAAGAGAGGGAGGCAAACCATAAGAGACTCTTAAATACAGAAAACAAACTGAGGGTTGATGGGGGGAGGGGAAAATGGGTGATGGGCATTGAGGAGGGCACTTATTGGGATGACCACTGGGTGTTTGTTGTATGTAAGCAATGAATCATGGGAATCTACCCCCAAAACCAAGAGCACACTGTACATACACTGTATGTATGTTACAGTAACATACTGTACACACTGTATGTTAGCCAACTTGACAATAAATTATATTTTAAAAAATAAAAATAAAACATATCAAGCATGCTCCCACTTCTGGGTCTTCGTGCTTGTTCTGCCTGCAGTGCTCACACCCCAGATATCCACATGTCTTGCACCCTCTTCCATCATGTTTCTGCTCAGAAGACATCTTCTTAATAAAGCCATTTCTGTATATACCCTATATAAAATAGTACCACCCATTACTTTGAACTCTTGTTATTCTGCTTTATTTTTCTTTGTAACACTTATGAAGAAAAAAGAAACACCGTATGCTAAATTTCTGTCTTTTCCTTCCAGAATGAAGGCTCCTCAAGAGCAAGGGCTTTGTGTTGCTTGATTCTGTATCCCCAGCAGCAAGAAGAAATCCTGCCACAATATAGGTATTCACTAAATATTTGCTATAAATGAAAAACTTCTACCCGTCCTTCAAGACCTCTTTTCCAGAGACTTCCCTGATCTTCTCAATAACAAAGAACTTTCTTATCTCTCCAGACTCCCAAAGAATTGTTTTGCATCTCTTCCATAAACCTATTATCTCTTTTCACTGTTTGATGGTATCCTATTTGCATTTGACTCCCTGCCACCTAGCGTAACATCATTTAACAAATATTCAATGAATTAATGAATGGATGACTTGATAAAAGGCCTGTATTATAAATACACATTTTGGGTAAATAGAATAAATCCTCCCCTCTCTCCCATCCTCATACTTCTGCTCTCATTTTTTTTCCAACCATGCCAACCTGAACCCTGAAACTTACTATTACCCTCTCCTTTGCCCATGCCTTCCTACAATCACATTTTCTTACTCTTACCTCTAAGTAATCCCAGATTAGTGATCTCAGAAACTTAAAGGACAAATAGAAAACTTCTAAAGCACAAATAGAAAATTTAAAGCAGCACTGAAGTTAAAGATCTAACAGTAACCTTTACCCCATGCTTTCTCTAGGGAGACAATATTCAAAAGGAAATATATCACCAATATATCATCAATAAAACAAAAGACAGTGGGTATCATGGGTGGTTATGCTCCCAGTAGTAGTATTTCTTAAGACATTCTTAGAAGGCTTGATAATAAAAGAGATTTAAAACACAACAAACGTTCAATTTCATGCACTTTCAACTGCATTATCAGCACTACCTTCATCACCAAAAATTATTAAAACCCAGGACACATCACGAGCAGCAGACAGAAAATCATGAGGCCAGTGCCTCTGAGGATCAGAGTTGCAGGGACAAACATCACAGTTGTCAAGCAGTTATCCACAAATGAGACATTTGTCAAGTGGGAATTGATCACCCCTTTTTTTAATACAAAGAGAGATTACAGAACTGTGGAATATTAAAGCAAGCAGCCCAAGAGACAAACTGACTTGCCTAAGGTCACTCAACAAATGGCCAAACCAGAATTTGATTCATACTTGAACTCAATTTCTAATTCCTCATAATGCATGTTTTCTACTAACCAAAGTCTCTGTAGGGAAGATTACCCATGCACATGCACACATGCAAATTCTATTCATATTAAGGTGTGTTTCCTTTTTTCCTTATGGTAATAACAAGAATTAAAGGCTCTTTGATTATAAAGTAAACTTCAATTTTTCCTTCTTGATAGGTTTTCAGGTTTTCCTCTAAAAGTATTTAAAAGTACTCCTCAAGTTGTTCTTAGTTGTCTAGAGTGGTTTATGCTGCCATTAGCTTCTATAGCACCATCATTAGAAAAATGGGCTGTACTTCTTCTTAAATCTCCACATGCAGCCGAAATTGGGTTGCTTTAAAGGGCAAGATGTCAAAAGCAGATAAAGCCTTTGTACTGTAATGAGCATAATGATGAATAATGGTACTTATGTGCAATAAATGATGCCCTGCCCATAAACAGCCTTTCCACCCAGATACTCTATTTAATTCAATAATATATTCCAGGTAATTTGTGGAACTAGATGAGAAATTACCTCAACCAAGAAGACTAACTGTGGAATTTACTAAAACATACCATGTTGAAAATAATTAACGGAAGCAGAGTTTGCAGAAGTAAAATAATGGCATTAAAAAACCCCATTACATGAATTCTTCTTCCAAGTGGCCTGCCTCATAGCAGCTGTAGAAATAAGGGCATTGTGGCAATAAAATGATGTTGGTAATAAAAGACATGCTAATAATATCCATGTGCCATAGTATTCAGTGCTTTTGTGTTTGTTTCAGGAAAAGAGACGATAATCAATATAGTAGCCTATCTGGACTACTTCAAAATCCAGCTGATTCCCTTACTAACTATATTCCATAGAACAAACAGACAAATGTAAATCCTATCACATCATTCCTCTTATCAAACTATGTTATGGTTTCCCACCAAAATCTGAATAATCCAAAATCCTTACCATGCCCTATAAGACTGTAATAGGACCTATCTTAGGCCTACCTCTCTGACATTGTCTCCTACTACTCTCCCCACTCTACTATACCATGTTAGTTATACTTGCTATATTGACAGTTCTCAGATACTCTAAACTATCCCTGCTCAGAACTTCTGTTCTTTCCACAGAACTAATTTTTGCATAGATTGCTTCTTTACCACATTCAAGTATCTACATATATATCACCTCCAACTTCTGTTTCCAGCAATGCAGCAAACTAGGTATCTTGAAAAAACGCCTCCCCAGTAGAGCTAAAAATGCTAGATAATATATTTTAAATATTTTAATGCACATTATTTCAATGTATTATTTTTATATTATGTATTAATTTGTAACGATAGATACTATATTTATAATAGTTAACTGATAGTAAATTACCTCACCAGAATGCTAGATAATATATTTTTAAATATTTTTAATGCATAGTTTAATGGAAAAGTTTTTTCAATCCCAGAAACCAAAATGTTAAGCAAAAACATTAATCTCAAGAGGTAAGAGAACATTGGAAACAGTATTTTGTAATTAATGTTTTTGCTTAAACATTTTGGTTTCTGGTGTTGAAAAAAACTTCTCCCATGGGGAGTTCTATAGTATGAAAGCACCATATGGTTATCCCATGAGAGGCAAAATGTTCTGACTTTTTTTAAAGACCAAGCTTGTATTTATTAATTCTTTACATCAAGTATCTTCCTCATCAACAAATTTTTAACTGGAGTTTTACAGCCATGTTAACACAAATAATTTAGGCATAATTTAAAGCTTTATTATTTTCATTGTTCATTTTAATTTTTTCTATATATTTTTAACATGTGCTGTTTTTTAATGTTTTATTATTATTTATGCCAAATAGAAAACTATAGGAAATGTACCAGATATTGATATGCTCACTACTGAGATTAAATCTCTATTAATATATTGCTTCTATTTAATATCCTCTTTAGATTATCTTTATTTTCAAAGAAACAAAACACTACAAATACAACTACAGTCCCACTTTCCACCCCTATCTACCCAGAAATAACACCCCACTTAAAATGAGTATTAACAAACTTATACATATTTTGTTCTTCTTTTGAGTAAACTTGCTAAATGTTTGGTACCATATCTATACTCAACCTTTTTTTTTTTTTTTAACCTACAAGTTTTTGAGATTTGTACACATTGACACATTCAAATCTAGTTCATTCATTTCATTCTTATGCTTCCCACTGGACCAAACTACAACGTATTTTTTCATGTACAAATATCTTTGTACATGCCTCCTTGAACAAGAGTTTCTCCCTGATAAGCAAGCCCCAGTAGCAGAAACGTTGAGTTACAGAGAACATGCATTATCAATTTTATTTGCTAGTTCTAAATTGCCTTCCAAAATTATACCCATTGCCCTCCCTCCAGTCCTGCATTACTGTTCTTATTTCTCCACATTATCACTAACAGTTGATATTAGCAAAATTAATAAATATGAAAACATAAAATGTTATATCTTTGTTTTAATTAACATTTTCTAATTCCTAAAGAGGCTGGACATCTTTACATATATTTATTGGACATCTTTCTTCCTCTCTGAATTTACTATTACATCTTTTGGCAATATTTCTTTTGATATTTTCAATTTCTAAAAGCATTTTATATATTCTGGACATATATATTTCATTGGTAATATGAGTTGCAGCTGTTTTCTCTGTGACTTGTGTGTTCATTTTTTTTTTTACGTTTTATCATGCAGAAGTTTTTTGTCTTAATGTAGGAAAATGTATAAATATTTTCCTGTTTGCGCTTTGCATTTAAGAATTATCTACTAATGGCATAAAGAATACCTCCCATTTTTTTATTAAAAGTTTTAGAGCTTCTTTTGGTATTTATTTAAAAAAAAATTTTTTAATGTTTGTTTATTTATTTTTGAGAGACAGAGTGTGAGCAGGGGAGGTGCAAAGAGAGAGAAAGACACAGAATCTGAAGAGGCTTCAGGCTCTGAGCTGTCAGCACAGAGCCCGACGCGGGGCTTGAACTCACAAGCTGTGAGAGCATGACCTGAGCCAAAGTCAGATGCTTAACCAACTGAGCCACCCAGGCGTCCCTGGTATTTAGATTTTTAACCTCACTGGAATGTATTTTTGTGAATGATGTGGTATGGAAATCTAAATTTATCTTGTACTCTTACATAGCCAGTATCTTCAGAAGTATTTGTTAAATAGTTCATCCTTTCCTATGGATTTTATCAGCTCTCAAATATAAAGCTCCCAAATATACATTGGTCTGATTTCAGTCTCTCTATTCTCTAGCAGTCTATTTGTCTATCTGCCCAAGTACCTCACGGTTTTAAACAATACATTTTCATATTACTGCCTAGGATCTGATAAAATGACTCATTGACCTTTTGTTGTTTTTTTCCTAGTCACTAAGGCTAATAGACTTTTGTACCCTGCCCCTTACATCAGTCAAAGGCTTCAGGCTGCCCCCTGGATGAGAGGGCAAAACTTCCAGGGCATTTCTGGGTAAGGTGGCTCCGTGAGCCTAAAGGCAATTCTCTGAAGTGTGTAGTCATAAGCCATTAGCAGCAAATACTTACAGCAGTGGAAAGATGGGTGAATAGTAGAAGGGATCTGGGTAGGTTTCTGGTACTGGGTCTCAAAAGTAAATAGACGGCACATTCAAATTGGGATATTTTATTTTTTTTTTTATTTTTTTTTAACGTTTATTTATTTTTGAGACAGAGAGAGAGCATGAATGGGGGAGGCTCAGAGAGAGGGAGACACAGAATCTGAAACAGGCTCCAGGCTCTGAGCTGTCAGCACAGAGCCGGACGCAGGGCTCGAACTCACAGACCACAAGATCATGACCTGAGCCGAAGTCGGCCGCTTAACCGACTGAGCCACCCAGGCGCCCCTCAAATTGGGATAATTTAAAGACAGCGTATTTGCAAAGAGACTATAAATGTGTGTTTAGGGTTAGGAAAACTACAAGGGATAGAGGTGTTACTATTTCAAAAACTGGGTGGGGGTGAGGGGGGGCAGAGGGTAATGGCATAGAGCAGTTACTGGAACCATGAAAGTTTCATGAAGAGAAAGTTGCTTTGAGAGAAGTAATGACCTTCATCAGCCCAGAGTGACTACTGGTGGGGAAGGGAGGGAGGTTTAGGAAAATAAATACCCCAATTTCATTCTCTTTCCTCCCTCTGACCTCCTGCTGGACTCTCCATTTGCTAAGCTCAATGGGAAGCCAGAGGAAGTTTTTAATACACTGCATATAGAACAACCCCCTGGAGGAGAGCTCAATGGGAAGGATGGAAATGAATGCGGACATTGTTTTCCATAAAGGCAAATAAAAGATGTTTCAGACAAACAAATGTCACCTTCTCTGAGCAATCTTTTCAACCATGCTATCTAAAATAATGTGCCTCTGGGGTGCCTGGTTGGCTTGGTTAGGTTTCCAACTCTTGATTTAGGCTCAGGTCATGATCTCACAGTTCGTGGGGATGCTGGGCTCTGTGCTGAAAGCATGGAGCCTGCTTGGGATTCTCTGTCTCTCTCTCTCTCTGCCCCTCCCCTGCTCACCTGCATGTGCTCTCTCTCTCTCTCTCTCTCTCAAAGTAAACTAGAAACTAAATTAATTAATTAATTAATTAATTAAGGTGCCTCCAATCTCTGTCCTTTGTCACTACCCCAACCCCCTACTCAGCTATCTCCCTTCAAAGCACTTATATTTACATGAAATTATATTAAAAATTTCCACAATAATGAAAAAGCAAACCCAAGATAGCTGGGCAAAGTACAAAAATAAATAATTCACTAAACAAAAGTATAAATGTTTAACCACATTAATAATCAAATAAACAAAACGCATTTTAAAATACATAATTTTTTACCTATCAAATTGACATATATTTTTTTTTAATTTTATGATGTTTATTTTTTGAGAGAGAGAGAAAGTGCAAATCCGGGAAGAGCAGAGAGAGGGAGACACAGAATCTGAAGCAGGCACCAGGCTCTGAGCTGTCAGCAAACAGCCTGAGGCGGGGCTTGAACTCACAAACCATGAGATCGTGACCTGAGCTGAAGCCCGGCGCTTAACCGACTGAGCCACCCAGGTGCCCGGACAAATATTTAATACGGCAATTTCCAATGATATGGTTTGAGGAAAATACCTAAGGCCGGAGTATAAAATTGGTGAAATATTTCTTAAGAGTAATTTGAGAATTTCTAGTAAAAAATTTTAAGATGTTGTTTTACCCAGGCATTCCTCTCTTAGGGATGTACTGTGGGAAATAATTCAAGATGTTCCCAAAGATGACAGTTATTTACAATGGCTAAAAACTGCCAACAATCTATCTGTCCAATAACAGGAAATAGTTTATCGATGTTTCCCAAAATGTGTTCCTTAGAGCACTAGTGTCATAAGATTCTGCTTGAGAAAGAGTTCCACAGTAATTGTGGGAATTCCCTTGGAATGAAAGGAAAAATTTACAAGCCAGGCTCACGTGACATAAAAGCTAAGCGACTACGTGGGTTCATAGTGAGTTCAAAATTCTAAATTTCGTCTTATTAGCCCTGAGTGCCAACCATCAGAACGAACAGAAGCAGGTCCACTATGAAGGCGTTTAGCCCTCCACAAAAGTACCTTGTGGTCAGGTGGAGGGGTGACCCCCCCGCTACAGCCACAGCGACCTCCGACTTCTGCGCTTTTGGCTCTCCCGACTAGAGCCTAGCCAGCCAAAGGACACCACACCACGCAGGCGCAGGAGCAGGCGCAGGCGCAGCGAGCAGCCAGTAGCGAGGCCAAGCCACGCCCCCTGCCCTGCAGCGCAGTTACGCCTGGGCGGGGATTTGACAGCAACTTTCAGTCATCGCACTACAGACGGTAGTGTGCCCTTTCGGGTCTTCAGCCCAGCACGCACACTGAAAGTCTGACTGGTGAGTTCTGATGTCTGCAATACGGGGCAAAGTTAACTAATTGGTTCACTAATTAAACGGACTGATTATCATTTTAACTGAAATTCATTTTTATGTTTTACATGAGATAATTCATTATGTCGTTTGTTACCCATTTAGAATTTTAAAAGAACGAACATTTATTATTTCACAGTTTCTGTGGGTCAGGAATCTGGGCACAGCTTAGCTGGATGGCTCGGACTCAGTCAGTCATGAAATTGCAGGCAGGCTGTCAGCTAGGTCTGGGTTCACTTGACCCGGGAAGGTTCAGTTTGGAAGCTTACTCCTGTCATTGGCATGATGCAGTTCTTCACCAGCTGTTGGCTGAAGGCCTCCTTCTGTTCCTATCCATAGGACATACCCAATATGGCAGGCAGCTTCTCTCAGAGTAAGCCAGAAAGAGTGCAAGAGCCTAAGAAAGAAGCCACAATCTTTTTGTAACCTAATCTCAGAAGTGACATCTCATCACTTTTGCCATATTCTGTTAGAATCCAGACACTAGGTGCAGCTCACACTCAAGGAGAGGGGTTACACACAGGCAGAACACCAGGAGGTGGGGATCACTGGGGCCCTTTAGCTGCTGCCTGTTACAGTCATTAACATGAAAGCCCTTGAAATTCTTAAGCAACTAAGACTTGCTAAGTAGCCCCTTCTCTAATCACAACGGAGATCTGACAGAAGAGTGGAGGAAGGGGCCACAAAGAGATACTGAATTTGTGAAATAGATGGGTAGATACCTAACATAGGGTTTTTTTTCCAATTTAGTTTGGTGAAGATTTTCACTGACTGGAGGAGGTTCTTGGGGCCCCGGGGAAGGAAAATGGGAGTGGATGGGTACTGACAGGAAAGGCAAAGGGTGGAGAAAAGAGAGAAAAGGTCTCAGAAACAATTTTCCCAAGGGCTAATTCAGCTTTATCACAGCAGTGTCACTTTAACCCATTCTGGGCTCATTTCTGGTGCAAATAATCTAGGCCTCTTGTGACTCATCTGCTTCCTCCTGCTTTTATGTACATTTTTTGTCATGTCTTGCTCCTTTGTACCTTAACAAAATTCAGAAAGGAAAGAAAAGCTGGTAATATTCAAAGCAATCCAGTATTTTATTGCACTTAATCTCCAGAGTGAAAGAATAACGTTCTCCACTCTTGTTTCCAATGCCTATGTAGTTACACAGATAATTGGATAAGTTAACGGGGAAACTCTAAATAATTGCACAAGTCAGCACAATCAATTGAGGAATTAAAAAAAAATTGTTTTGACCTTAAATCCCTCAAATGTGGGACCTCAGTCAATTTATTTGTCAATAAATTGGTACCCCTCTTTCTCAACATTTGTGGGAATACTGTTTTTCCTCCTGAATTGACACAAACGATCTCATCCTTCCACCTACAATTTACTCAGTGAGACATATGAAAGTGGGGTCTATTTTTGGCTCCCTAGCAAAGCTGCTAAAGGGTATAATCTTTTTCTCTGCCCTGCCTGGGATGGACTAGGTGCCATAGGAGGTCTTTTCTATTTCTAATTTTTACAACACCTTTCAGCAAACAGCAGGTAAACAATTTTAATACAAGGCCATTTTCATTATGTGTCTGCTAGAGAATATGTCCCTGCATTAAAATAAACAGTAATAATATAAAAAAAGTTTGCTCATACAATAATAGCAACCTTCCTAAATTACAGTGATTGTGCCACCCAGCAGTATAATACAAAATGTGGTTTTTATCCCAAAAGACACAGAATTTATTATTTTCCACCTACCTGGCATTTTAGAGCACTTGGAACCAGGTTTCTGAAAGAACAATTCAGTACATTAGCTCTCAAATACAAAAAATATATTTTCAGCATTGAAATGACTCATTTAAAGCAGCACTTCAACAAAATGCTGTCCACCCTGCCCTGGTAATTATGTCACGTCTGGTGTATACTAATTTACACAGTGTATTGTTTTCCTGCGTAATTAAGGCTATTAAGCCGAATTCTGAGGCTGTGGTTAATTAATTAAACAAGCACGCAGAGAAGTTACTGACAGAGTCAGAGCCTTGTTTCCACTCTCCTGGTGGGCAAGATGCTAAAGAAATGGCTGTCACCTGGGACTCTCCCTCAGTCACAATTTTCTATTCACAGGGAAAAGTACAAAAGTCATTTCCCAAAAAGTAGACATTTCAATTCATTGCCCCACAATCTCTCACCACGGAATCACCAAGCATGACATAGTATTTAGAAATAAAAGCATATAATGAAACTGATTACCACTTCTCCATACTTTCATCAAAGTGAAGGGTGTTCCAATATACTTGCTTTGGGTTACCTTCAGATACTATCTCTTCATGGATTATAAACTAGATTAAGTCAGGGGGAGGTGCTTTGTACAGACTTTTCATTCTTTTCAAGGTGCTTTCTCCAGACTTTTCATTCTTTTCAAATTCATCCAGAATAGTAGATCTAAGCATTCTTTGTGTCAGCCACGAACACATATGAGAAAATCCTAACTGGCTTGGGTTTCACAATCCTTAAACAATTGTAACATTTCTAATTTTTTTTACACCACACCAATGCTGTGCTTTCCACCCAGTGCACTAGCCCAGGACACTGCCCCCAAAGCACTGGAGAAAAGTGGGATACCCAGAAGCAATGATCTTCAGTATCTCTTTTTCACAGTTATGTAGCCTTTTCAAACATGTCCTTAAAAACTAATCTTTAGACATCTCTTTCAAATGTTCTGGTTTTTTTTTAACTTTTTATAAATGTAAATTTGTATTACAAAATAAATATTTGTATTTCACAATGACTCCATATTTGGAAAATGTTAACTTCTCTCTTTCAACTATTCATAGTGATTATTTGATTATTACTAATCATTGCAGGAGTAGTTATCGAATCTTACTACTGTTACTGTGTCCAAGAACCCAGATCTTCAGGAGAAGTGGGGAACCCACTGTATGAAGAAATGCTATAAATCAGATAAATGCCAGTGTATGGTACTATTCTGTGTATGTTCTGGCAACATAATTAGGAGATCAAGTATAAGACAATTCAGAATTCTTTAATGCACTTAAAATCACTGTCATGAAGCAATGGATGGCAAATTTGCATGTGAAAGGAGTGTGAACAGCATGTAGGAAGAATTGTGAAATTACTATAGTATTTATTATTATAACTTGGTGTCATGCTAGTCTCATTTTAGAATGAACTATAAGAATGGATTAAATTAGTGCCATTTTCTTTCCTTGTTAACATCTTTGTCACAAGAGCAAGCTGTCAGAATTTTATCTAAAATAGGCCATGGATTATTCCTCATGATAGTTGGCCATTTCTAAACTGTGGCTTTGATTGGTTGTTCTTACCCCTGTCCATGCAGACATGTAGGTTGAACACAGGGAAATAATAATCTTTTAAGAAACTAATCAGGTTGCAGACACCCTGATAAAGGTAGGAAGGACAGTATTATGTTACGATTTCAAAACAGCCTTTGCTCATAAAACATTATCTTCCGAGAAAATGCTTTTGACTATTGCTAAAAAAAATACTCTTTGACACATGACTTTAGAATAAGGACTACTCAGAGATGTGTAATCTTACTAGTATTTCTCCAAGTTTTTTAACTGTCAGAAGATAATGTACAATGAACATTTCTCTCAGGGGTCAGGAGCACCATGGTCTAGTCAACTTTAAGATAAATGGTGATCAGAATTTGATGATTTGTTACTTTCTTCCTGTGTCTTTATCTCACTCATTGGTCCCCTAGGCCTCAGTTTCTACATATAATGTGGAAGCTCTATTAGTACAGCTTTTTCAGAGAAACAGAACCAGTGGGATATAAAAGGAGATTTATTCTGAAGAATTGACTCACCCAATTACGGAAGCTGAGAAGTGCCATGACCTGCCTTCTGTGAGCCGAAGACTCAGGAAACCCAGCGGTGTAATTCAGTTCAAGTACAAAGGCCTAGGAAACAGGGCAGCTGATGTAAATCTCAGTTGAAGGGCAAGAAAAAAGGTGATAAGCCCACCCACTTTCGGGAAGGTTAATCTACTTCACTGAGTCCACTGATTCAAATGCTAATCTCATTCAGCAACATCCTCACCGACACATCTAGAAATAATGTTTAACCAGATATATGGGCATCCACTGATTCAGTCAAGCCAACACATAAAACTATCACAGATGCCCCTTTCCACTATGATTTTCCTCCCTGCCAATTCCTCATAACAGGGGTTACTACAGGTCTTGGTTTGCCTGGGACTGTCCCACTTTATGCCTGTTGTCTTAGTTAAACTATTAGAAGCATTTTCTTTCACTCTCAAAAGTACCCCAGCTTGAACAATACATTATATGATCATACAATCATAATACTTTCTAAGAGCCTCTCTGAGACTCATCACTGTTTATATTTTACTACATAGATATGTCTTTATATTTTACTACATAGATAGCTCCCTTACTAGACTGATTTGAGGACAGAATCTAGCTTCACTCATCATTTTGGTTATCACAGGGCCTTGTACAGAGTATATACCTAATAAATATTTTTTTAATTAATGAAAATATAGAGTGCTAAATCACTACAGTGCCCAAAACTATAGTCATTAACAGTTTTGAAAAACTAGTATCTAGAAGAAGATAGCCTTATTTTATACTGAGTAGATCAAACCCCACTTGAAACATCTGTGTAGTAGGTGACAAGGCTTCTGGGTAGAATTTTCATGTGTACCTTAGATGAGAGCACCCAGCTAAGGAAGCGAGTGCAGCTAGCATTCAGCCTTACTCCATTTGTCATTAATATATGTTCTATTTGGTCTAGTGGAGACCTGCTACCTAGTTTCCAGAGGTCAACACAGGTTTTATAGGACCTGAAACTTATACAGTTTGGTGTGGGGGTGGGGGGGCGGGAGCACTTTTAGAATAAACAAAAAAACTTATGAATACAAAACTAGGTATGAAGGTCAATACTTATTTAGAATAAGAAGTCAAATTTGGAAAAGTTATCAAAGTATCACAAAATTCATAGGAATAATGCAATACTTTTGTTATTTATCTGTTTGGCATACCTCTATAATACTGTTTCTCCTGCTTTTTGGCTACAGAAACTTTTTCTTAAAGACTATTATATTATTTCTTTTTTAAGTAATCTCTACCCCCAACATGGAGCTCAAACCCACGACTCCCAACATCAAGCATCTCATGCTCTACCAACTTAGCCAACCAGGCACCACTGGCTACAGAATACTTAAGTGATTTTTTGGCATGTGGTACCCCTTTCCCCAGTGCCATCTGTTGAAGAGACTGTTCTTTTCTCATAGAATGGCCTTGGAGCCCTTGTTGAAAATCAACTGACCATATACATAAAAATTTATTTCTGGGCTCTCAATTCTATTCGATCAGTCCATATGTGTATCCTTATGCCAGTAACACACTGTTTGGATTACTATATCTTTGTAGTAAGTTTTGAAATCAAGAAATATGAGTCTTCCACTTTGTTCTTCTTTTTCACAATTATTTTGATTATTCAAGGTGCTCTGAAATCCTATATATTTCATTTCAATTTTCAAATCAGGACTAAAGCAGCTAGAGTAATTTAACTGTATACAGAAGTGATTGCAAACATATAAATGGATCCCACTGAATCCAAATAGTATGCATTCCAAATCAACTTTCACTTAGTTGTATCCAAGAACTGCTACGGGCTGCTAATGCACTACCCTACCTATGATGGACGGGAAGTTGAAATGGAAAGGCATAGACAGCAATGGATAAAATATCTTCTTTTGGCAAGTTTTGCTAAGACATATGCCCATATGAACTCATTTCTAGGGCCCCATGTGTGTGAGGTACCCTGAAATTTTTGCTTCACTGTAAATTTGGCTCCTAGGCTTTATGAGCCCATGAGAACAACCCGCAAATACCTAAATGACATCATATAGAAGTTGGAATTAGGATTTGACTGAGACTACTCTGAAGGTACTGAATGTACTGACTTTAATCTCTGAGAATGATTGATTTAATAATCTGTATTTTGGGGTCTACACCGCACCAAAGCAGCTTTGTGGAAAGTAAGAAATAAATCCAGTCAATCATGTGAATTTATCAACTACACAATCCCAGATAACCTGATGTATAAACAAAGCTTCTCAGTTTAGAACATTATCAGTGAGAAATCTATCTTTTTACATCTGTTTCTGTGTGTCTCCCTTCATTGATCTTAAGTTTAAGAACAGAAATTCTCCATCTTTAAATCCCCAACATCTAGCTCAGCATCTAGCCTATTCTGGTTGCATACAAGAGGTACAAATATGTTTTTTTAATCAGTGGAGGAATTAATAAAGGTTTAGATTATTAACCCACAATTTTTATTTAGTGCTTATTGTACACAAAGTATTATGTGGGAAAACTTTTCTTTTGTCCCTCAGGAATCACATGACATTTTAAGAAAATAAGAATTATAGGGGTGCCTCGGTGGCTCAGTTGGTTAAGCATCCAGGTCAGGATCTCACAGTTTGTGAGTTCAAGCCCTGTGTCAGGCTCTGTGCTGACTGAGCAGAGCTTGGAGCCTGCTTCAAATTCTGTGTCTTCCTCTCTGTCTGCCCCTCCCCTACTCACACTTTCTCTCTCTCTGTCTTCCAGAAATGAATAAACAATAAAAAAAAATTTTATTAAAGAACGGTAGGGAGACTATCACAGTTAATTCAAAGGAATTGAATGGCTCTGAGTGAAATAATAGACAAGTAGAAATAAATAGACCAGTTTCCGGTCAATGTCACATTTACTCAAGTTTGTTTAAAGCCTTCGGAGTGCAGACGCCCCAGGGCTCTTTTTGCTAAAGAAGAATCATTCCTTCAGTGACAACTTGTGCTGTTCCCTTAGGAATACACTAAGACTGACATATTCTGTCCATGTGGAGCTAATAGTCCTACAGAACTAGATACACACAATCACAATCCCCAGATGATGATGAGATTCAACTACAGCAGCTTTCATTCTTTCATTATTAAGGGTCTTTTGACCCCAGTTTCTAACGTGCAAGGGTGGAGGGGGACATGTTTTCCCAACAACAACAGCAACTGGTGTCTACTTAAGATAGCATCATATTCCACAGGTAAAGGGGGTCACTCCTAAAAGACAGCCCTTACCCCCCCTACACACACACACACACACACACACACACACACACACACACACACTCACACATACACTTCAGATGCCAGTGGAGAGTTCAAGTTGTCACCGGGGCTTTAGATGAAATTGCTAAAGGTCAGAGATTCCAACCACCCACTCCTTGGGTCTGATTAATTTGCTAGAGCAGCTCACAGAACTCAGAGAAACATTTTACTCACTAGATTACTGAATTTATTATGAAAGGACATAACTCAGTAACAGCCAGATGGATGAGATGCCCAGGGCAAGGTATGCTGGAAAGGGCTCCAGGCTTCCCATACCTTCTCCAGGGTGCCAGTCTTCCAGCACCTCCATGTATTCACCAGTCCAGAAGCTCTCTGAACTTTGGGTTTTTATGGAGGCTTCATTAAAAAGGCATGATCGGGGCACCATGGGAGGCTCAGTCTGTTAAGTAGCTAACTTCAGCTTAGGTCATGATCTCACGGTCCATGGGTTCAAGCCCCGCATCAGGCTCTGTGCTGACAGTTCAGAACCTGGAGCCTGCTTCAGATTCTGTGTGTCCCTCTCTCTCTGCCCCTCCCCTGTTTCTCTCTCTCTCAAAAATAAACAAACATTAAAAAATTTTTTAAAAATAAAGGCACAATTAAGGAAATCATTGATCATTTGTGATTGAACTCAACCTCCAGTTCCTCTCCCCTGCCCAGAGGTCAAGGGGTGAGACTGAAAGTGCTGACCCTCCAATCACATGGTTGGCTCCACTGGCAACTAGCCTCCATCCTTAGATGCAGTCCAAAAGTCACCTCAGTAACATAAGAAGACACCTGTATAGCTGTCATCAGTTAGGAAATTCCAAGGGATTTAGAAGTTCTGTGCCAGATATGGGGATGAATACCAAATACATATTTCTTATTATAAATCACAATATCACAATTGTTAAGTTGCTCAGGTCTCTGTCTCATGCAGTTAGCAGGTGGCAGTAGCTGACCCAGTGAGGTAATCAAGATCCCATCCAGGAATGAGCTACAGATAGCAGTCAGTACTGCCAGTGTGTTCTGTAGCACTTAGACATCAAAGCAGAGAGAAATTGAGAATTGTAACAAAAGGTTTTTTAGTTGAATTGTTATTATGGACTGAATGTTGTGTCTTCCCAGAATTCATATGGTGAAACCCTAATCTCTGTGTGATAGTATTTGCAGGTAGGGCCTTTGGTAGGTAATCAGATCAAAAAGGTAGAACCCTCATAAATGAGATTAGTGTCCTTATAAGAAAAAAACAAAGCAAAACAAAACAAGAACTAACTAGCTCTTTTTCCACCTTGTGAGGACACAATGAAAAGGCAGCCACTGCCAACTATGAAGAAAGCCCTTATCAGAAAGTGACCATGCCAGCACCCTGATCTTGGACTTCCAGCCTCCAGAACTGTGAGAAATAAATTTATGTTGCAGATAAACCATCCAGTTGATGGTATTTTTGTTATAGCCACCCAAATTGCCTAAGACAACTGTTCTTAAATTTCTTTCATTTTACCTTTTTTGTGTGTGACAAATTTTGCCCTTCAAATATTAACCATGCCTAGTCAGTAGACATGCTGTTTATGAGTGAGGACAAATAAAACATTAAAAACCAAAGCTTATCTGCCAAAAGCAAAACCAGCCTAAATCTCAGATATACTATGTGTGGAACTAAGAAAGGTAGATGAGAGGAGAATAAAGAATGTCCATAAAAATGGACATTGCTCATTTGGATAAGGCAGAAAAGAAACAGTAATGTTTTATTCTCTACAGTAAATTTGATGATTCAGGAAACAGAAGCTTAAGTGCTTTAGTATTACAAATTTCAATATTTTAAAGAGAAAATTTTAACCTGTAGCATCAAAAACATTGATGTTTGTTAAGTTTAGGAGAAGCGAGAACAGGACCTTGTTGTGGTAGTCTGGAACAAAAGGACCTGCAGGGAGAGGCAGAGTGCTGAGAGGATGGGTGCCGGCCTTGGTAACATGTGGCCTGGGCTGGAATCCTAGCTCTGCCTCTTTCTCACTCTTCGACTTTGGACATGTAATTCTACATCTCTGTGCCTCAGTTTCCTCATCTGCTTTGTGGGGAGGAAGATATTAATATTTGTATTCTAGATTACTATGCATAATCTTCTATACCTACTTTAATTATACTAACGTAGTGTTATGAGGAGATAACTTAGTTAAATCATTTCCTCTGCCTTGCTCAGTACCTGGTACTTCATAAACACTCAGTGAACTCTCAGAAGAAAATCTTTCAGGGGCACCTAGATGGCTCAGTTGGTTAAGGGTCCGACTTCGGCTCAGGTCGTGATCTCATAGTTCATGGGTTCAAGCCCCACGTCAGGCTCTGTGCTGACAGCTCAGAACCTGGAGCCTGTTTTGGATTCTATATCTCCCCCTCTCAGCCCCTCCCCTGCTCACTCACTCTCTCTCTCTCTCTCTGAAAGATAAATAAACATTAAGAAAGAAAGAAAGAAAGAAAGAAAGAAAGAAAGAAAGAAAGAAAGAAAGAAAGAAAGAAAGAAAGAAAACCTTTCAAATTTTACTGACTTTTTTGCCTGGTTCTATATACTCAGTATTTGACTTTTATTAAAATGAGTTTTAAAAGACTGCTATTATTGCCATAACTATTGAGTGCCTATTACTACATCATGAAATGGGTGAGCATATATGACAACTATCAGCATTTAATCCAAAAGGGCAATCCTGGACCCTCTGGCAATTTTTTCCATATACTAATTTGTTATTAGGTTCATCTGGAGGTGCCATTTATGAGACCCCACACAAACCAAACCATTAATCAGAATTAATCACAGGAGTAAGATAAAAGCCTATGGCCAGCCCTGGGCCAGAGCAGCCTCTTACGCAGTCAGAATGCATTAAAACTGTGGACACCGCAGTTTTTTGCAAAGGATGTGGGAGGGGAGAGGAAACAAGCAAACAGGTTTCAGAGATTAAAGACAATATGATCTTCAAATGAACCTGACTTAATGCCGCTTACAAGGGTCAGATCAATGGTGAAGAAATGAGAATTGGCCAAACACTAGAGCAATTTCCAGCTATATAAAAAGCCACATATTCTTTTCTTCACCTACAACAGAAAATACACTGAGAGACAAGGAGGGTTGATCGTGGATGCCAAAAATGTACTTTCCATTCTTTGAGGCTTCTAAAGTCTCTTCCTTTATCCATTTTCTATTTTTCCTCATATTGCCATTCTCTGTTTTTGTCAATGACCTTTCTTCAATACAACTCAGCCTCTGTCTAATGGCCTGAAGAGGACTTCTTCACATGATGGAAAGCTTTAGATTTAAGATCCACCCCCCCCCCCACTTCATTAGAGGGAAAAGTGAACAGCCTCTATGTGCTGGGTGTTAATGAATGTGAAGAAAGATTTTTTTTGTATGTGTTTTACACATTATGTTCTTGACTCCTAGAGGTGCTACAATAAATTGCCGCGCTTCATTTACAAGGAGCCATAACAGAAGCAAAATGAGAATCTGGCGACAAATTGCTTCTCAGTCACCCTGGGTCAGGCTGTTGGGGCTAATGAGAAGAGGGGCTCTAATTTTAAACTCCTCCTCAACCAAGCTATTCCTGCATTAATGTTCACTGTTGTAAATTGTAAAGTCAAATGAAGGAGCGCTGTTGAAAATTAACCAGTATTTTTATCCTTTGAGTACCCAATAGAGCATATTTTGGCTTCTGTAGCTTGTGGTTATCGAAGGCGGCTCAGCTTACACCAGGAGTGCCAGCCTTCTCCATGGACTCCCCCCCTCATCGATATCACACCACTCTCCTAATTCCTCTGGCTTTTACACCCAAGCCTTCCTTCCACCTTCACAAAGAAAAATCTACTGGCAAAAGTAAGTAGTATAGGTTTTCAACAAGATTATAATGTGGCCTACAGGAACAGTGTTTGAAACCAGCCTTTTTGTGGGTCCATTGAGCAAGATCCCATACACAAGCATTCAAAGTCAGAGAATTGTACTCTCCATTTAGTCCTGCTGTAAGTTTAATGCTCTGTAATTGTGCACATGGAGGAAGAGCCTAAGTAAATCACTGACCCTGTGAGGGCTGGAAGCACTTTGTCTTTGGAAGCCTAAAGCAGGATTTGAACAAATAATGAGAAACCAATGCAGTACCTGCCTTCCACAAAATACTTTCCTAATCCCACATTTTGCCAGTTCATAAAAGTAAACAGCAGGCAAAAAGAGATGCAGGAGAAAGGAAGATGTTTTATCAGACTATGTAGGATTTTGATCCCACGTGGATGAACAGGCAACAACTCAAAATTCAAGGTTTGTATTTTGGGTTTTTTTGGTCATGTGTTTTAAGCGAGTATTAATGAAATGAAGTTCCTCTTCTGTGTAATGTGTCTGTCCGGGTGCATTCTTCCATGGAATCACTACATAAAATACAAATTAACCACACTACCCTAGTCTAATCATTGTAATCAGTTATGTTTTCATGTGTACATTACTGATATATAAGGCTGTTGTAGTTCTTGTGTGTGGTTTAATTGCTTGTTTTTGCATATCTTGTGTGATTGATGATGTTCTAGAAATCTTTTCCCCTAAAGGAGACTTTGTAAATTACTTTGTTTAGATGCTAATGATTGTATTTCATTAGTGGCCCTCTCATCCAGAATCATCTTTAAATGAATGAATATGCCATAATTAAAAATCTGAATTATGAATTACTTTGAAAGGAGACAACATTGTCCCGATTTCCCACTGCGACACAGTGTTATTTCAATTATGTAAATATGTTTAATCATTCCCCTTTTGTTTTTCTAATTATTTAATATTAATGTTGCTTTACCCCTTTATTGCTACAAGAAGGGATATGGCATCTTAAATGAGAGTACTTAGACAAGTGATACACAGATGACTAGATTAAAGCAGACATTTATCAGAATGCATAACCCATTTCAAAAACAAACATGCTATTAACATTCATACTAATATAGCAACACTGGCTATAATTGCACTTCATGAATGTTTTGTCTGTACAAATCTAATGTATTCACAATGAACAATTTCCAATTATTGTTTTTTCTTATAGAAAGTCCAAAACCCCTGGTGAAAGTTTCAATTATCTAGAGGTGTACATCTGAACCAACCAGAAGATCCCCATTTTTTCTACGGTAGGAAATACGCAGCTGCTCGAGTACTACTAGACATGACATATTCGACTTTCACCCACCCACCTTTGAACCTTCAAAAAACGTTTGCTAAAAAGAATGTGTTTTTAAGTCCCCCCCCTTTTTGCACTCACTCCCTGAAGTAGGAGAAATATTAGGAAATTTACTCTTCCACTCAACAGCTCTCACATGAGCCTTCAAGAAGCTACGCTTATGAGAGAAGCATGAACCCAGCGGAGGAGAGCTCCGGAAGGGTCACCGTGTATGACAGTCAACTTTATATATTCACACTTCAGGCATCTTATTCAAACCAACTGCAGAAGCCTGATTTGTTCTTTCGAAAACATTACGCTGACTTCAATTTAGACATTTCTATTTTGGTGCAGCTAGACTACACAGGAGTGTGTTCCTCTACCATTTAGTAATTTAGATACTTTCAATATTATTGCTAACTGACTCTTGAGGTATAAGAGCCTTAATTATGTTGGTTTAATATTTTGTGCTTAAATATTGTTATTTGTAAACTAACAGTGGGAAACACTACAACTTCCCCACGTTCCTTTCTTATTTCACTGTTACAATAAAATATGCTATTGTTGATTGACTGTTGAGTTTTATTAATAATATTAAGATCATGATGAAAATATTTGTACTTTCATTACATATTAAAAGAGTGAGAAATCTTTAAAGACCTCCTTTCTCAACCACATTTTTTTTTTTTTACTAATTTGAACCTTTAACTTTAGTAACCACAGGGACAAGAATTGGTGTTTAATATTGTATCTGGGTATAACTTGCACACAAACATACAAATTACTTCACTATATCTACAGAACCCTCGATGACATCACAGTATCTGTACGTAAGCAAAATATTTATTTACAAGTTATAAAGAAAATTGTGGAAACTGTTTTCCACTTAATATAATACATTTTATTTCTCGTGGTTTTTTTTCTCAATGAGAGAAAAAACATTTCTCATTGAGAAAACATTCTCATACCCAAGGAACTACTGATCTTCCCCTAACTAAGGGAAACCTTTGATTGAAATGTTTCATGATTGGGGTGCCTGGTTGGCTTAGTTGGTTAATCATCAAGTCTTGATTTCAACTCAGGTCAGGATCTCACAGTCGTGAGATGGAGCCCTACATTGAGCTCGGCATTAGGCTCTGCACTAGGCGTGGAACCTGCTTAAGATTCTGTTTCTCTTTTTCCCTCTGTCTCCCCCCTCCCAACCTCCCTTCCTCCCTCTCTCTCTCTCAAAAAAAAAAAAAAAAAAAAAAAAAAATTCCATGATTAACAGGATAAAGTCACAAGTTGTCAAGACCAAAGGAAGAAAGTCCCAAAGTTTTGTGTAGATGAGAAATGAAAAGTCTTTTTATTGGCAACACATTGATTTTAACAATTTTTCAAAGAATAATCCTTGTTGAATTTTTCAGGTAGAAATAATTTTCTAATTATTTTAAATTAAAAGCTAAAGTTTAATTACTTGTTTACACACATCTAACTAGAAATTTTGAAAACTCATAACACCAATACAGAGAAAATCCCAGGAATCCTTTGAAACTATTGTTTGACATCTAAAGACATATTTTGCTTTTGATCAGCTCAATATTGTTTAAATGAGTTTAGAATCAACAGGAGAGAAATTCATGAGAAGAGAGTGAGAAATGGGAATTCATAGAAATCTGCAGTTCAGTTTTTAAATCATGATGCTACTAGATTTTGAAGAAGCCAGTGATTTGAATTTGGTTTAAATATGCATTATCTGGAAGGAAGATGAGAGAAGTATTGGGAAATCCATACCTACATCACCATCTAAATGACTTGGATATTTCGGGGTGACTGGGTGGCTCAGTCTGTGACGCATCCAACTCCTGATTTCAGCTCAGGTCATGATCTCATAGTCATGAAATTGAGCCCCACATGGGGCTCCGTACTGGCTGGGGGAGTCTGCTTAAGATTCTCATTCTCTCAGGGGCACCTGGGTGGCTCAGTCGGTTGGGCATCCAAATTTGTTTCAGGTCATGATCTCACAGTCTGTGAGTTCCAGCCCCACATCCAGCTCTGTGCTGACAGCTCAGAGCCTGGAGCCTGCTTCAGATTCTGTGTCTCCCTCTCTTGTTCTGTTCCTCCCCCGTTCATGCTATCTGTCTCTCTCTCAAGAATAAATAAAACATTTAAAAAAATTAGAAGAGTCTCATTCTCTCTCTCCCTCTGTCCCCCCACCATAAGTAAAAAATAAATATTTAAATAAAATGGATATTTTATTTCGGGCACCAGTAAAGACTAAAGAAGGATCTGGCAAACATACTCTCTGGGAAGCCAGGGCAAACCAGAAGACAGGATTGACCAGGCCATAGAATTATGTGAGGGTGACTTGTTGGGGAAATCAGTCATGGCAGGCAAATGACGTCCCACCTAAAAGCATCCTGCATTTCCAACACAGGAGAAAAACCATACTGTTTTCCAATGTTTGAGGAAGTCTTAGATATGCAAATGCTTTTCCCACTCAAATCCTCCTCAGACCAAGTACCCTAGCAGCTTGATTTCTGTAGCTGGATGGAGAGAGACAGTTAAACACAGAAGTACACTTGGATTTATCCAAGCCTGGCAGTTCAGGAAGATGAGACTCGCTCATATGATCTTACCAAACACGCACCGAATATAAAACAGAGCTAAAGAAAGGGTCCTACCTCACCTCCCTAGGAAATTCTTCCATTAGGAGTGCTAATGCCAGGGAAAATGATTTAGGAAGATCCAAGTTCAAGCACCACCCTATCCATCCAACCTGTACTCAAAAAGGTCAGTATGAGACACACACTAATTAATCACCACAATTATGGGAAAGCGAGGTAGAGAGAAATCATTTTTCTTCCCTGAATTTTCCCTCATTCATTCAACAAATACTAAGTGTATCCAACATGCAAAACTCTTTTCCAGGGACTTCAGAAGCTACATTAAAAACAAAAAAACAAAAGACACCTCTCTTATTCCACTTACCCAACTTGGTTAGAGCCTGATTCTGAGCTCTTAGAAATGCTCCCTTGTCCATTTTTCTCCATGTCTTGCCTAACTTCCACTTGGGCTAAATACATTCTGCAACTTCATCAGATGGGTTTGAACACATCAGCATATCAATGCTAGAAAGTAAATAGTAGTATGTACATTCTTAATTGTATCAACTAATCTGAAATATGACTTTGAAAAAGGAAAGAAACCTTTATTCTGATAAAGTATTTATGTTAACAATTCAGAGGAAGAGGCATAGTGGAGTTGGAAAAAAGGATCCTGCATAGAAGGAAACCCTTAAAATGAGCCCAGGTCCTTTTATTTTAAGTGTGTGTGTCTGTGTGTGTGTGTGTGTATGTTTGAGTGTGTGTGTCTTCAAAAGAAGAAATGCATTTGGCTCAAAAACAGTTTTGAGCCTAGAGTTTTAGGTCACCATTGAAAGCACGTAATTTGTTGAAACAAACATTTAAGTCTTCATCTTGAAATCCAGCATGTAAATACTTCTGCTTGAAAAGGATTTTATGGTAAAAAGTTCTCCAATGTTTCGGTTCAGCTTCATGAAGAGTATTCATATATTTTACTTTTTTCTTTTCTAAATGTATGAAACTATTCCAGGTATGAGCATAAAATACATGTTATATCCATTTATTTTCATTTCTTGCTCCTCATTTATTTCAATTAGTATTGGAATAAATGCTTTGTATTCTTTGAATCATTTTTCTTATATTTCACATCTTTGGTACTGTTTATTATTTGCCACATCGTATTAGCGATGCTAATTAGCAATGCATTTAGCATTAGCTAAATGCTAGTGAATGACTGACTTGGTTTCGCAAAATCTATCCCAAATGCGAAAACAAAGTAATAAGTAGCAGTTATGGAAATGGTGCCTATTATATTCTCTTCTTTCACTGTCTTTATGCACAAACTAGACATTTAAGTTCTTCATTTCTTCCTCTATGAGTACAGTTTTGACTTTCCATGCTACAATCAGGCAAAGCCACATATACTGAAAAAACAAAAGAAACAGATTCTATGAACTTTGAATTCTCCTCTACACTGACTAACTGCTTTGCCATACAGGAGGGAATGTTGATTTGTCTGGTTATTATTCTCTTATATCAGGGACTTGGGAACAGTGAAGAAGGGTATTGATAAAGACGGTAAAGGAAAAGGCCAATGACATTTTTGCAACCAGCTGAAGTTTTCCTGGGTTTTTAAAAAAACTCATGAACAAGTTGCTTATTAATATTCATCAGCTGACCAAGCTTCTAACAATTTTCTGAATCAATTTATTAATCCACCCAACAACCAAAACGTAGTTTTTTGTGCTAATGAAAAATAAAACTAATAAAACTATCTATACAAGTGTGTGGGTAAAAATGGAAAAAACAATACTTTCATCTGAGAAAAGTATTCCTGTAGTCAAGGTTTTAGTCCCATGGTGGAAATAGTATGACTTTATTCTCTATTGATATTAAAAAATAGTCACATCTGGAATAGATGATAATCGTATCTTATTTTGTGCAGCATTTAATACATTTTCTAGTATTTTCACATATCCTCAAAATAATCTTGTGAGGTCAGAAAGAAGACTTTTTCTAGAATATGGAAATCTAAGGCTTAGAGAGGCTAAGCAGCATGCCCAGTAACAGATCTTCCAAAGAAGTTCCTGAGCTCTATTTGGTGTTCTTTTCCCCACACCTTGCTACAGTCAACATTATTCTTCTACTATAAATGCCAGCCTTTATTTGTAAGTAAATTCTGGGATATAAGTGTGGAAATAAGCTAATTTGCACTTCATTAACTCTACAGTACTGCTTACATTCTCTTTTTAAGGTAGATTTTCATTTGTTTTCAAAGTAAGTATATTCAAAATGATCGCTTATGGCTCATTTATTTTCTTTGTGTGAAAAATCAACATGTTAGACTATTTTCAGAAACTGAAACTCCCTCTCATTTTCCAGCCTGTACACTTGATCATGGTGTTGGACCAGACAGGTAGATGCTATAAACCTCAGTTTTCTCACCTGCAAAACCAGGGTAATACTAATAATGCCACTTACAGAGCTGCCTTGACATTTAAATATGACACGATTGTTAGGCACTCAGCCCAGTGCTTGGTAGGAAGCAGTACTACCAGGATTTGACCTGAGATTTTCTTGCTCTCAACCACGTCTTTGATCTGTACACTATAGAAGGCTCATTGGGACATATTGAGAAAAAAGAACAGAAAAGTAAATTGTAGTCAGATTGGGAAGAATAGAGCATACTAAGGTAAAGTATTCAGACTTTAAATTGTAGGCAATTGGAGCTATTGCAGATTTTTGAGTAGAAACTAAAATGTTAAAATAAGGAACCTAGGAAAATTATTTTGGAGATACACATAGATAGAATGGATTGAAGAGATAGTATAAGAAATCAGGTTTAATTAGAAAGACACTTTTTCACTTTTCTTAGTTACTAATAATGTAATCAAATTGATAATTACATTAACAAATACACATTTTTCATAGCATAACAATATTTTCCTGATTTTGTAAGAAGTCAAATTAATTTATAATCTCCCTTAACTGTCATTTCTTGCCTTTAGTAAATCATCTATGAGTACTCTCTATACCACAAAGAAGCTAAGGAGAGAATGAATGAACAAACAACCAGAAAGATATCCCACAAAAAGAAAAATCAAACACAATTTGGAAATGGTCTTGATTTAAGAAACCAATTTTCATGAGCAATGTAAGAATACAATATAAAACTAGGACATTGGTACTTAACAGATCATTTCTGTTTCAATAACATCTTAAAAACAGGTTCATAATAGAGTTAGAAAATTTAGCTCTCTTTAATCTAGATGTTTTCACCATTTAGAGATGAGGGACATTTTTTTTTTAATTAAGAGGTGAAAATACTTTTAGTATCTGCTAATTGAAGAAATACATAATTATAAACTTACTGTGGATTTGTTAATACTTTTAAATACACTGTATTATTTGTAACAGTATCTACATGTCTCTTTTAAATAGTAGCCTACATATGTGAAGGTATGTCACTTAATCAATCTACATACCATGCCCAATATTTTTTATAAATTCAAGCATCCTTTGTAATCAATTCAAGGTCACTCAGAAGATTGAAAACCCCAAGTTTTCTTATAGAATAATATTATCTTCAAAAAATAATAAGAGTACCTCTCACTGCAGAACTATGAAAAGAATAAACAAAATTCTCCTTTCAACACAATGAAACTGTTAAGAATACAAGAAAGTGATGCGGTTCTCATATTTCTTTTCAAACAGCAATATTCTTCACCTATTTTCCTGCTTTCATCCCATCTTCCACCAATATTTATTCTAAGGACCAATTTAAACCTAAGGGTCATTTATTTTATTCATTCTCTTAACAAACATTTACTGTGAACTTTATATGTGCCAGGCAGAGATAATGAGCTAACCATCCTTAGTCCTTGCCTCACAGTGATTACATTCTAGAAAAGACAGACAGTACTCCAAATCTAATACAAATAAATGTTTCTGATAGTGCTATGATAGAAAAGTACAAGATGCTAGGAGTGTGGAGAGCAGGGGAATTGGCAGAATGTCAGATTGGGAGTTGGTAGGGAAAGAAACCCCCAGTAAGTGACTTTTGAACTGAGATTTTTTTTTAATATATGAAATTTATTGTCCAATTGGTTTCCATACAACACCAGTGCTCATCCCAACAGGTGCCTTCCTCAATGCCCATCACACACCCCCCTCCCTCCTACCCCCCCCCCCATCAACCCTCAGTTTGTTCTCAGTTTTCAAGAGTCTTTTATGCTTTGGCTCCCTCCCACTCTAACCTCATTTTTTTTTCTTCCCCTCCCCCATGGGTTTCTGTCAAGTTTCTCAGGATCCACATAAGAGTGAAAACATATGATATCTGTCTTTCTCTGTATGGCTTATTTCACTTAGCATCACACTATCAAGTTCCATCCACGTTGCAACAAAGAGCCATATTTCATTCTTTCTCATTGCCACGTAGTACTCCATTGTGTATATAAACCACAATTTCTTTATCCATTCATCAGTGGATGGACATTTAGGCTCTTTCCATAATTTGGCTATTGTTGAGAGTGCTGCTATCAACATTGGGGTACAAGTGCCCCTATGCATCAGTACTCCTGTATCCCTTGGGTAAATTCCCAGCAGTGCTACTGCTGGGTCATAGGGTAGGTCTATTTTTAATTTTTTGAGGAACCTCCACACTGTTTTCCAGAGTGGCTGCACCAGTTTGCATTCCCACCAACAGTGCAAGAGGGTTCCCGTTTCTCCACATCCTTTCCAGCATCTATAGTCTCCTGATTTGTTCATTTTGGCCACTCTGGTGTGAGGTGATATCTGAGTGTGGTTTTGATTTGTATTTCCCTGATAAGGAGCGATGTTGAGCAACTTTTCATGTGCCTGTTGGCCATCTGGATGTCTTCTTTAGAGAAGTGTCTATTCATGTTTTCTGCCCATTTCTTCACTGGATTATTTGTTTTTCGGGTGTGGAGTTTGGTGAGCTCTTTATAGATTTTGGATACTAGCCCTTTGTCCGATATGTCATTTGCAAATATCTTTTCCCATTCCATTGGTTGCCTTTTAGTTTTGTTGATTGATTCCTTTGCTGTGCAGAAGCTTTTTATCTTCATGATAAAAAGCTTTTTATTGCTTTTAATTCCCTTGCCTTTGCTTTTAATTCCCTTGCCTTTGGGATGTGTCAAGTAAGAAATTGCTGCGGCTGAGGTCAGAGAGGTGTTTCCTGCTTTCTCCTCTAGTGTTTTGATGGTTTCCTGTCTCACATTCAGATCCTTTATCCATTTTGAGTTTATTTTTGTGAATGGTGTGAGAAAGTGGTCTAGTTTCATTCTTCTGCATGTTGCTGTCCAGTTCTCCCAGCACCATTTGTTAAAGACATTGTCTTTTTTCCATTGGATATTCTTTCCTGCTTTGTCAAAGATGAGTTGGCCATACTTTTGTGGGTCTAGTTCTGGGGTTTCTATTCTATCCCATTGGTCTATGTGTCTGTTTTTGTGCCAATACCATGCTGTCTTGATGATGACAGCTTTGTAGTAGAGGCTAAAGTCTGGGATTGTGATGCCTCCTGCTTTGGTCTCCTTCTTCAAAATTACTTTGGCTATTCGGGGCCTTTTGTGGTTGCATATGAATTTTAGGATTGCTTGTTCTAGCATCAAAAAGAATGCTGGTGCAATTTTGATTGGGATTGCATTGAATGTGTAGATAGCTTTGGGTAGTATTGACATTTTAACAATATTTATTCTTCCAACCCATGAGCACAGAATGTTTTTCCATTTCTTTATATCTTCTTCAATTTCCTTCATAAGCTTTCTATAGTTTTCAGCATACAGATCTTTTACAACTTTGGTTAGATTTATTCCTAGGTATTTTATGCTTCTTGGTGCAATTGTGAATGGGATCAGTTTCTTTATTTGTCTTTCTGTTGCTTCATGATTAGTGTATAAGAATGCAACTGATTTCTGTACATTAATGTTGTATCCTGCAACTTTGCTGAATTCACGTATCAGTTCTAGCAGACTTTTGGTGGAGTCTATCGGATTTTCCATGTATAATATCATGTCATCTGCAAAGAGCGAAAGCTTGACTTCATCTTTGCGAATTTTGATGCCTTTGATTTCCTTTTGTTGTCTGATTGCTGATGCTAGAACTTCCAACACTATGTTAAACAACAGCGGTGAGAGTGGGCATCCCTGTCGTGTTCCTGATCTCAGGGAAAAAGCTCTCAGTTTTTCCCCATTGAGGATGATGTTAGCTGTGGGCTTTTCATAAATGGCTTTTATGATGTTTAAGTATGTTCCTTCTATCCTGACTTTCTCGAGTGTTTTTATTAAGAAAGGATGCTGAATTTTTTCAAATGCTTTTTCTGCATCGATAGACAGGATCATATGGTTCTTATCTTTTCTTTTATTAATGTGATGTATCACGTTGATTGATTTGCAAATGTTGAACCAGCCCTGCATCCCAGGAATGAATCCCACTTGATCATGGTGAATAATTCTTTTTATATGCCATTGAATTCGATTTGCTAGTATCTTGTTGAGAATTTTTGCATCCATACTCATCAGGGATATTGGTCTGTACTTCTCTTTTTTTTACTGGGTCTCTGTCTGGTTTAGGAATCAAAGTAATACTGGCTTCATAGAATGAGTCTGGAAGTTTTCCTTCCCTTTCTATTTTTTGGAATAGCTTGAGAAGCATAGGTATTATCTCTGCTTTAAATGTCTGGTAAAATTCCCCAGGGAAGCCATCTGGTCCTGGACTCTTATTTGTTGGGAGATTTTTGATAACTGATTCAATTTCTTCACTGGTGATGGGTCTGTTCAAGCTTTCTATTTCCTCCTGTTTGAGTTTTGGAAGTGTGTGGGTGTTTAGGAATTTATCCATTTCTTCCAGGTTGTCCAATTTGTTGGCATATAATTTTTCATAGTATATCCTGATAATTGCTTGTATTTCTGAGGGGTTGGTTGTAATAATTCCATTTTCATTCATGATTTTATCTATTTGGGTCATCTCCCTTTTCTTTTTGAGAAGCCTGGCTAGAGGTTGATCAATATTGTTTATTTTTTCAAAAAACCAACTCTTGGTTTCATTGATCTGCTCTACAGGTTTTTTAGATTCTATATTGTTTATTTCTGCTCTGATCTTTATTATTTCTCTTCTTCTGCTGGGTTTAGGCTGCCTTTGCTGTTCTGCTTCTATTTCCTTTAGGTGTGCTGTTAGATTTTGTATTTGGGATTTTTCTTGTTCCTTGAGATAGGCCTGGATTGCAATGTATTTTCCTCTCAGGACTGCCTTCGCTGCATCCCAAAGCGTTTGGATTGTTGTCTTTTCATTTTCGTTTGTTTCCACATGTTTTTTAATTTCTTCTCTAATTGTCTGGTTGACCCACTCATTCTTTAGTAAGGTGTTCTTTAACCTCCATGCTTTTGGAGGTTTTCCAGACTTTTTCCTGTGGTTGATTTCAAGCTTCATAGCATTGTGGTCTGAAAGTATGCATGGTATAATTTCAATTCTTGTGAACTTATGAAGGGCTGTTTTGTGACCCAGTATATAATCTATCTTGGAGAATGTTCCATGTGCACTCGAGAAGAAAGTATATTCTGTTGCTTTGGGATGCAGAGTTCTAAATATATCTGTCAAGTCCATCTGATCCAATGTCTCATTCAGGGCCCTTGTTTCTTTATTGACCGTGTGTCTAGATGATCTATCCATTGTTGTAAGTGGGGTATTAAAGTCCCCTGCAATTACCACATTCTTGTCAATAAGGTTGCTTATGTTTGTGAGTAATTGTTTTATATATTTGGGGGCTCCTGTATTCAGTGCATAGACATTTATAATTGTTAGTTCTTCCTGATGGATAGACCCTGTAATTATTATATAACGCCCTTCTTCATCTCTGGTTACAGCCTTTAATTTAAAGTCTAGTTTGTCTGATATAAGTATGGCTACTCCAGCTCTCTTTTGACTTCAAGTAGCATGATAAATAGTTCTCCATCCCTTCACTTTCAATATGAAAGTGTCCTCAGGTCTAAAATGAGTCTCTTGTAGACAGCAAATAGATGGGTCTTGTTTTTTTATCCATTCTGATACCCTATGTCTTTTGGTTGGTGCATTTAGTCCATTTACATTCAGTGTTATTATTGAAAGATATGGGTTAGAGTCATTGTGATGTCTGTAGGTTTCACGCTTGTAGCGATGTCTCTGGTACTTTGTCTCACAGGATCCCCCTTAGGATCTCTTGTAGGGCTGGTTTAGTGGTGATGAATTCCTTCAGTTTTTGTTTGTTTGGGAAGACCTTTATCTCTCCTTCTATTCTAAATGACAGATTTGCTGGATAGAGGATTCTCGGCTGCATATTTTTTCTGTTCATCACATTGAAGATTTCCTGCTATTCCTTTCTGTCCTGCCAAGTTTCAGTAGAGAGATCCGTGACGAGTCTTATCGGTCTCCCTTTATATGTTAGAGCACGTTTATCCCTAAGTGCTTTCAGAATTTTCTCTTTATCCTTGTATTTTGCCAGTTTCACTATGATATGTTGTGCAGAAGATCAATTCAAGTTATGTCTGAAGGGAGTTCTCTGTGCCTCTTGGATTTCAATACCTTTTTCCTTCCCCAGATCAGGGAAGTTCTCAGCTATTATTTCTTCAAGTACACCTTCAGCACCTTTCCATCTCTCTTCCTCCTCTGGAATACCAATTATGCGTAGATTATTTCTCTTTAGTGCATCACTTAGTTCTCTAATTTCCCCTCATACTCCTGGATTTTTTTTATCTCTTTTTCTCAGCTTCTTCCTTCTCCATAATTTGATCTTCTAGTTCACCTATTCTCTCCTCTGCCTCTTCAATCCGAGCTGTGGTCATCTCCATTTTATTTTGCAGCTCATTAATAGCATTTTAGCTCCTCCTGGCTGTTCCTTAGCCCTTTGATCTCTGTAGCAATAGATTCTCTGCTGTCCTTTATACTGTTTTCAAGCCCAGTGATTAATTTTATGACTATTATTCTAAATTCAATTTCTGTTATATTGTTTAAATCGTTTTTGATCAGTTCATTAGCTGTCATTATTTCCTGGAGGTTTTTTTGAGGGGAATTCTTCTGTTTCATCATTTTGGATAGTCCCTGGAGTGGTGTGGAATTGCAGGGCACTTCCCCTGTGCTGTCTTGAACAACTTGCGATGGTGGATGGGGCCGCAGTCAGACTTGATGTCTGCCCCCAGCCCACCGCTGGGGCCACAGTCCGACTGTGTGTACCTTCTCTTCCCCTCTCCTAGGGGCGGGATTCACTGTGGGGTGGTGGCCCATATGGGCTACTTGCACACTGCCAGGCTTGTGGTGCTGGGGATCTGGCATATTAGCTGGGGTGGATCGGCAAGGTGCACAGGGGCGGGAGGGGCAGGCTCAGCTCACTTTTCCTTTGGTGATCTGTGATCCACTTTGGGAGGGGCCCTGCAGCACCGGGAGTGAGTCAGACCCTCCAGAGGGATGGATCCACAGAAGCACAGCGTTGGGTGTTTGCGTGGTGCAAGCAACTTCCCTGACAGGAACTGGTTCCCTTTGGGATTTTGGCTGGGGTTGGGCGAGGGAGATGGCACTGGCGAGCACCTTTGTTCCCCGCCAAGCTGAGCTCTGTCGTCCGGGGCTCAACAACTCTCCCTCCTGTTGTCCTCCAGCCCTCCTGCTCTCCGAGCAGATCCGTTAACTTATAACCTTCCAGATGTTAAGTCCCGCTTGCTGTCAGAACACACTCCGTCCGGCCCTTCCATTTTTTGCAAGCCAGACTCAGGGGCTCTGCTTGGCTGGCGGGCTGCCCCTCTGCCCCAGCTCCCTCCCGCCAGTCCATGTAGCGCGCACCGCCTCTCTGCCCTTCCTACCCTCTTCTGTGGGCCTCTCATCTACGCTTGGCTCCAGAGAATCCGTTCTGCTAGTCTTCTGGCGATTTTCTGGGTTATTTAGGCAGGTGTGGGTGGAATCTAATTGATCTGCAGGACGCAGTGAGCCCAGCGTCCTCCTACACCGCCATCTTCCCAGCTGAGCTGAGATTTGAAGGATGAGTAAATGAGACTAGTTTAAAAATAAACAAATAAAAGAAAAAGTTTATAAACAAGAACCAGTTCATATAGGATTTTTTAAGGCACATCAAGACATTTGGTCTTGATCTTAAAAGCAATGGGAAACGGCTGTGTGTCTTTTGTCTACTACCTGTGGAATCAGGACAATTTATTTACCCTCTCTGTGCCCCAGTTTTTATTAAATAAAAAATAATAAAAGGAGCTATCTCACATGGATAGATTAAATGAGATGACATGGGTCTAGCCTTTGACACGATGACAGACACGTATTAAACACCACTTAATGTTAATAATTTTTATAACAACATTATATTTTTTCCCATTTTCCTTGCTTTTGAGGTAGTTGTATAGCTTTTTCACCAATGAGATCTTTTCCTTCCATTTCACCATCACCCTGTTGGATATCATGCTATGTGGTTCACAAAACTCCAGGAACTTTATGCGGAAGGAGAGAGGAAGAGAAAGAGTCAACTGTTTAAGCTCTGTAGTAACCAATCAAAGTCTTGAAATACAGATGAGTTTCAAGCCCAGTCAATAGGGGATTTACTAGCTACTGAAGAAAGAAAGACCTTTCTATATGCCAGTAACACCAATGGTAAACATAGCTCTCAGTGATGGTAAGGTAGAGGCTGGGGTGATTCTGAACACAGGCTTTCCTGCTCTTCACATGATATCTTCATGTCCAATCCTCTTCTTACAAGCCCACCAACCCTTCCCTCTTATCCCCTCTCCCATCCCTTATCCCTTCCTCAGTCTAGTAAATCTCTTACAGGTATTGGGAGGCATAGTAGTCAGAATGATTCATGCTGGCTGCTGCAACAACTGTAAAAATCTCAGTGGCTTACCACAATCAAGGTTTATTTCTCATTCACAGCACAGTCCAATATGGGTCATGTGACTCTCTTGGGCAACTATCCTCCAAGCTCAGGGACCCAGTTGTTTTCGTCTTGTAGCTACACAATCTGGAGTTATGTGATTTCCAAGGCCACCAAAAAATAACAGGAGAAGACCAGCAGTTGATGCAGAAGGTTTTTAAAGATGAAGTCTGGAAAGAGTGTACCTTATTTTGACCAATATTCCATTTTCCAAAATTCAGATCTATCTGAATGATAGATGGCCCCAGATCTATCTACAAGAGAGGCTAGAAAATTTAACCTTTTTGTGTGGTTAAAAAAAAAAGACAATGTAAAAAATACAGAGCATTGTCTCAGCTAGTGGGTAATGGAGTCTTGTTCTTTCTCAAGATATTTTGGATCTGCCCTGAGTCTTTATTTCCAGAAAAACACACTGTTAGAATCACTAAACATTCAAACTTACAGCTCACTCATACCATCTTTGGCCAACAAAAAGTGTTTTATCTCCATTTTAAAAGTGGGAAAAATGAAGATTCAAAGAGCAACATGGAATCACTGGCATGTTCTGAAGTACCTCAAGCCCTGAGAAGAGAAAGAACCCTAGGCTTCCCCAAGAACAGTCATTATTATTTTTAGAGATCTTATTACATTAGAATCTGAATGTCAACTTGATATGTTCATTTAATTCATCTATTTATGATGTTCCAAGTCTCTTCAAAACCTCTATCAGCAACTACAGTTACACAATGATGAAACATATATAGACCCTGCCCTTAAAGAATTTATAGTCTAATAATAGGGTCAACATTTAAACAACTAAATGTAACATTTTATCATTATTTAACTTAGATACCTATTTACTTATATGTTATAATCAGCCAAAAGTAAAGAGAGTGACCTTCATGTCCTAGTCAAATTATTGAATATTCTTCAGGGAATTTGGTAAAAACCCAATGATGAAGAAATATCTTGAAAAAAAAGAGTACATTTTTTTTAAACACCCATCTTCAATTGATATCTAGAATGGAAAGTGTGATTCCTCCTGACTAGAGACACAGGGAACACTCTAGATCCCTATTAGGCAACCACAGAAGAGATCTGAGGGTCACAGGGATGAGCACCAGCTGAGATCTCAGCATTTCTTCCTTTAAAAACAGAGAGCTCAAAAATCGCCAACTCATTGCCAAAGTTGCAAATTTCATTATAACTTAAATCATGCTAAGTAAAGTCAACTTTTGAGTTCCACACCCAATAGAATCATACAACTGAAACCAAAGAAACTAAAATGCAAATGTATATAGATGCTTGCTGTCCAAATGTGGGATGTGTTCCATGATATCAGCAGCACCTGAGAGATTGTCAGAAATGCATAATCTTGGGCCCTGCCCAAGACTTATTGATTTAGAATTGCATTTTAACAAGATCCCCAGGTGATTTGTATGCACATTAAATTTGGAGAAGCACTGGTATTTAAAAAGTCTATGTAAATTCAGCATAATAGTTCCAAGAACCTATGGAGATTTATAAGCCTCAAACACATATATTTTGCTTCAGTACAGCATTTTGCTTTTGATGTTTCCTCTCTATGATGAAACAAATGAGAATTTCCTACACCAATGAGCAATCTGATTCAATTAACATTGTCTGAATTTTATCATTTCTACAAACAGATAGCAAAATATTTTAGTTCATGCAAATGAGATGAAACAAAAGCAAGAATATAAACACTGGTGAAAAGGGGAGATAGGGCTTCTAAGTACATCCAGAGGTTTATGATCTCAAATACTGTGTATATTGCAATAAATATTATTTTTTCCTGTTAGTCTTCATTCAGTATTAAGGGCACAGAATTTACAAATGCACAAATTAATAAATCTTAAGTGTTCAGAATTTTATAGGAATTTGTGGGTGATCACTAAAACAGTCACAAGTTGATAAAATATTGTCTGAAACCATCTCTCCCTATCACAGCCAAATAGGTAAGAGGGTGGAAAGGAAAATGGAGGAGAAATTTTTCCAAGGTCTCTATTCTTGGGAGAGGAGAGTGAAAGGAGTACGGAATTGCCAGTAGGTGTTAGAGATCCCTGGTTATCAATTTCCAATCCCTTTATTCACAACTCAAAACAGCAAATTACAAATCAGTAGAACAGATGTTTATATGGGGCTTTTTACAACTTGTTCCCACCGTCACATTACCAATTGAGCTACTCTTGCTAACATGACACATTTTTTTTAATTAGAGCAATTTGTTTCAGAGAATGAATGATACCTTTCTTAAGATCCCATTCCTGCTGTCTCTGAGCCTCTTCGCTTTGAGGACCCTTCTGCACCCAGTGAGCCTAAAGCAAGTCTTGCTTCAAAAAGAAGCAGAGTGCTGCATTTCAATATTACAGACTACTTCAAAATTATGTTTTCATTTCCCAGAAAGAGTTTTTTTTAAATGTACTACACTTCAGCGGCTGTATCCTGCCTGAGCCCAGCACCAAGGAGCATCTCAACAAGCTCCGGAAGGAACTCACTTTCCTCCTTTTGTTGAAAGATAAAGGTGGGTCAAGAGGTGGGTCCAAGTGCTCTCTTGGAGAACGCACCGAGTGAGCCACATCTTGTAGCTTGTGTCTAATTCTTTCCTGGGTCCACACCCTGGCTCAGGGTTAACTGCAGGAAAAGGCTAACCACCACCCTGATTTTCACAGCCAAAGAGAGCAGAGATGGTTGCCTTGAGAACCCCCTACGCACAACTTCTGAAAGAAACCCCAAAATGTGAGCTCTTGTCCCCACTGCCTTCACCTCTGCCCCATGCATTAAAATTTTTACCTCAGAGAATGGGCTTCACAAGGAATAAGGCATTACACTTAGGCTTCCATCCTAAAGAGTCCATAGTGACTTCATATCTGCTTTTTCAATCGCCCATAGAGATGTTTTCATTTAACATTGGCGGCAGGCATCCCCTGAAAGAATGAAGTGCTAAGTGGACAGATCTACATTTGAAATTGAGGAAGGGATGACTTCAGTCCCCCAGGCTGTTATGCTTGTTCTGTAGCCTTTTATTTTAGAGTCATGCTTCTTTATTACTTTAGGGAGAGAGAAATTTACAAAGCACACAGTGGGCAAGGAATCATCAATGGACAAAGACTTTTCATGGGTTGCTTTAAATAAAAAGTTTCTGTAGCAAATACAAACTTTGTTTTGGTTTACAAAATTAGTACAAAATTGACAGAGTATGTAATCTCCCAGCACTAGCAACATCTAAATTAAATTAAATCTAACACAAAATTATAAAGAGGTATTTTTTACATTGAGGTATTTGACTAATGAACAACTATTAAGCACTAACTATATGCCAGTGTTGGATGCAGGAGAAACAAAATCTAGTAAGATAGGCTTCCTGCCTTTGCCTTTGAAGCCAAATTCACAGGACCGTGCAGATTTCTAGCATTATAGGCCACTGGGTATGAGTTCTAAGAGTGATAGTTTGGAGTTTTGTCTCATCACCAGTATTGTGTCTGTTACAGGTGGTTTTGGGGGAACAGCCAGACACAACAGCTCCCTCTCCTGAACCCTCTTTAGCCCTTAGGCCTCCACTGTCAAAACCACAATTAACCAGTTGGGACACCAGGAAAATACCCAAATGTCTTTCACAAGAGGAAATTAATCATTGTGGTGCCAATTTTCTCCACCTATGATCCCAGTTGTCTACCATTGGTTTACTTTATTAGGAAGTTAAATAAGAGAAAAGAAAAAGGAAAACACCAAGATTTATTCATTGGCATCTATTGTAACAAATCTGAAGGTGGATGTCATTACTAGCCCTTAACAGAGAGTTAGAAAGTTAGGTTATCTGTTTGCGGTTTTTTTCTTTCATTTAGTCATGATAATGCACCCTGTTATCACCATGTACAACTGAGAACCCACTTTGAAGACCACAAAACACTGGAAGAGCTGCTTTTAAAAATGGGAGAATCTACAGTGTTCAAAATGGTGAAACTAGACACCAAGAACCTGTGTATTTTACTAAAAACAAACAAAACTAACCACTTTACGCTTTCAAATTAATAATATGTAATGTTTGTTGAACACTTATTATGTGCCAAACATTAGGCTAAGTACTTCATATAGCTTTTAGTATTCACAAGAACCCTGTGAGGTAGGTAATATTAATATCTCTATTTTATGAGAAAATCCAGGCACAAAAAGTTAACTAACTCACCCAAGGGTACACAGTTAGAGATTGGTAGAGCTAGGAAATTTTAGCTCAATCACTAAGCTAGACTTCCATATCATGAAAGAATATTTCTATGACACCCCAGTGAGTGGGAGATTTGGAATTATCAGCAGAAGAGAATATCTCAGCAAATAGGAAAAGCAGACTATTCTAACATTGATTATTTCTCATATTCTAGGCACTTCATGTGCATTATCTCATTTAATTCTCACAACCCTAGTAAGCAGGTACCATTATTATTCTAATACCCATTTAGGGGGTGCCTGGGTGGCTCAATAAGTTAAGTATCCAACTCTTGATTTTGGTTCAGGTCAAGATCTCATAGTCATGAGATTGAGTCCTGCATCACGTTCCACACTGAGCAAGGAGCATGCTTAAGATTCTCTCTCTCTCTCTCTCTCTCTCTCTCTCTCTCTCCCTTCCCCCCCCCTCAAAAACTATAATTTTAAAAATATCTAATACCCATTCAGCCAGTGAAGAAACTGAGGTATGGAGAAAGAAGATCGTATGGAGGCCCAAGATGACCAAATAGATTTGAACTCAACTCTGACTGAGTCCAAAGCCAGAGGTTTTACCACTTTGCTAAATAAGGCTTTAGAATTAATATTTTATGGGTGTCTGGCTGTCTCAGTCAGTAGAGCATGCGGCTCTTGAACTTAAGGTCGTGAGTTCAAGTCCCATGTTGGGCATAGAGTCTACTTAAAAAAAATAAGTAGAATTAATATTTTAAAGCATGCATGGATACTGATAGTGTTGAGCTTGAGGATATCTCAAACATTTAGAGTTTAGGATTCAAAGTACTTATATTTTCTTATTTTAAAACTACTGATACTTATAAGCAATATAATCCATTCATTTTTCTTTCCCTTACCATTCAAATCACCAGATTTTTGCCTTTGGTGAGGTCTTCTGTACTTTATTGTCTTATTTTTTTAATTGTCTTTTTTTGCCTTTGTTGTTGACATATTTAAAGGTATGTCTTTAAAACAAGAAAGTTGCCTAACCCAAAGCTCTAACTCTAACAAAAGTTCACACTGATTTGCAGTCCTAACACTTGCATGTCTGGTCAACACACAGATTCAGGAGCACTGGATCATTTCCGAGACAGAGACTCCAGAAACTTAAGGTACAAAGCAAGGCAGTCTGAGAAGAATGTCACATTATTAGGCAATGTCCTTTCTTTATATGAATTTAATAAAGACAACACAATCCTTACTTTTCAAATAATATTTAAACATGATAAAATTCTCACGGAAGCATCAAAACATTGAGTGGGTAGAACAGACTCTTATTTCCCTGGAGTGGCTAGAACAGTCTCTCATGTGAGTGTCTAAACACCTATTTAGATCATTCAAATGCCATACACGTCAAAGCACTCCAACTTAACACTTCCTTTGAAGTCACGACAATCAGTTTTTTATTAGTGTCATTATTTAGCATTTCTATAGCACTTCACTTTTGACAGGTGCTTTATAATTATTTCTACTCTTATTTAACTCCTATCACTTATTAGCATGCAGTTACTTTACCAATAAAATATATAGAGATTCCTTGACAAAACTGAATCTACATAAAACCAAGAAGTTCCAACTTATATCAGAATCTGAGGCAAATAGATAAATAGATAGGGTGACATATAAGAAACTAATTCCAGGGGTGCCTGAGTGATCCAGTTGGTTAAGCATCTGACTCTTGATTTCGGCTCAGGTCACTATCTCATGGTTCGTCAGTTCAAGCCCCACATCAGGCTCCACACTAACAGCTTGGGATTCTCTCTCTCCCTCTCTCTCTGTCACTACTCCACTCATGCTATCTCTCTCTCTCTCTCTCTCTCTCTCTCTCTCTCACTCTTTCACTCTGTCTCTCTCTCTCTCTGTCAAGATAAATAAGGAATCTTTAAAAAAATCAAAAAAAAAAAAGAAAAGAAAAATTAATTCCAAGGACCAGTAACATTCTTGTATTCTTGTCCTAGTTCAACTGCAGCTTTCAGGGACTACCAGTCATATCCCTATGCTACCAGTGAAAGCAGGAATAAAAGAGAGACCAGTGGTCACAGATGAATTAAAATTGATGGAAGAATAAATGAATATGGCAGCGACTGCTAGTTATTGGCCAGTGTGCTTTCTCTCTTTCTTTCTTTAAATAATAGCATCTCAGGGGTCCCTGGCTGGCTCAGTCAGAAGAGCATATGACTCTTGATCTCAGGGTCATGATTTTGAGCCCCATGTTGGGTGTAGAGATTACTAAACAAAAACAAAAACAAAAAATAAATAATAGAATCTCCTGCCACCCATCTAGACAGTACATTTCCCAACCTCCCTTACAGCTAGAAGTAGCAACATAACTAAGTTCAGGCCAGTGAGATGTGAGAAGTGATCTATGCAGCCTCTGATTCACCTCCTTAATGATAAAGCTGCCTACCATGGACCTCCTCTGTCCCCTTGCCCCTAACTGAGAAATGACACTAATTGAGGCAGTTACCTTGGATGCTTAACATGGAAGCCACATGTTCCATATGACAGAGCTGACTCACAGCTCAAATCTTTGAATGACCTCATGGGACAAAGTACTGGATTTCTGGGTCTCTTTGTTATAGAAACTTAGCCTGCATCATAACTAATACAGCAACCAAATAAGGAGAAGAGGCACGCGCGTGCCCGCGCACCCGCGCCCACACACACAAACACACACACACACACACACACACACACACACACACACTATGAGATTAACTTGACTAGCTCTTGATAAGAGTATAGGTAATAATTAAGGGGGATTTTAATGGGAAATGGCTGGGAAAATCACAGAAATGACTCTAACTACTAACCCTCAATTCAAATAAAAAGTTCTGTAAAACTATATTTTTTAACTACTACAGATTCCAAACAGAGTTCAAAAAATTTCAAATAAATTAACAATTTTCTACCGAAATTGAGAAGCTCATAGAGCATAGAACTAATGTTTCAGTATCAAAGTTTTCTTATGCTGATAATAGACCTAAGCTCTCAGAAGGTAGGGATATGCCTTACCTATTTTTGTATCCTTTCCTTTATTCCTATTTTAACCCTAATATGTAGGTAAATACTAATATCTTGAAAACATGTAAGGATTGAAAATAAATGCCTACTGCAGAACTTATTGCTAATATCTTTTTACCACAATGTACCTCAATTTCTGCTTTTTGTTGATTTTAAGAAATGCAAGCCTATTTTTAATCTTTGGAACAACTGTACAACCTGTGAAAACTGAGAGCTACAGACATTAATTTTTATAATTAACAAAGATTTATTCAGCATCCAGTCTATGCCTGGATCTCTTCATTAATTCCATGCAATAGTACCCATTTAAAATAGTCATCATCACCTCCATTTAAAAGAGGAGGAAGGGTGCCTGTGTGGCTCAGTCAGTTGAATAGCCAACTCTTGATTTCAGCTCAGGTCATGAACTCGCAGTTCATGAGTTGGAGTCCTGCACTGGGCTCCACAACTGACTGCGCGGAGCCTGCTTGAGATTCTGTCTCTCCCTCTATCTGCCCCTTCCTTGCTCTCGCTCTCTCTCTCTCTGTCTCTCTCTCTCTCAAAAATAACTAAATAAAAAGTTTAAAAGAGGAGGAAACTAAGACATAAGTGATCTGCCCATAGAGCTGATGAGTAACAAAGCTTGGACTGGGGTCCAGGCTTCCTGACTCACAGTCTAGCTCTACTCTGTTGCTTCATCACTTCCTGATGTATTTCTCGTTTCAAACTTCAGGGAAAAGAAATCCTACTAGTATAGTAATGACTGCCAGGTATTGATGGACAGGAAAATGAAAAGGTAATCTTAGCCAGAATATAAGGATCAGGAAGTACCATGGGTAAACATATCAGAACAATTCTTCTCTGAATAAAAACTGGAAAACTTTCCTAGATGAAAGTGAGCAACTGGACGCACCCATTAACATAAACATTTTTGTTCACTTTTGAAAGCTGTCACCTAATTCAATATAATTCGTCACCACAGGTCTAAGAATCCAAATAGATAAACATTTTTATCACTTTTTGGATTCAAAAGTACCAATGAGAATTGATATTTCAATGTCAGGAATTGTCCAGCCAACTAGGACTCTAGGTGATTGAAATAATTGTTCATCCTCCCGTAAAACTTGACACCTACCTGAGGAGATGTTCTATATGCTCAGTTTCCGACACCTTGATCAAAAGAGGACCAGGGGTAGGAAAAAGCAATACATTTTGAATCTCTAGTCTCATATCGTCTGGTTTGTTATCATTTGTTATTTGCATTGTTTCTAATTAAAACTAAAGAAGAAATGGGACTGAAAGAATTGGTAAAATGAGTTATCTATGCAATTCTTGACACTGATAACGGGGACATATCAGTATCTAAGAATGTCAGGTGCCAAGTAAATATCAACTTGATCTCACATCTTTGATATTAAATTTCCCATTTCCCAGACAGGGAAATTTGGTGTGAGACCTCAGGCAAGTAAGAGGAAATTCGAGTTGGAGATGGATATGTTAAAATCCATGATTTTAATTTTAAATAGCATAGCATAATTTTAAATAGCATAGTTTATGGCAATGACTGTCACCCTTTCCTAGTGAAAAGCATGACTCTCATCAAGAATTAACCCCAACATTTTTGCCCACTGCTAGGCTACCGGCAATTTCACCTTTCACAAAAGAGGGCTTTCAGAGTTTTAAACAAACATGTAAGAGTTCTAAGCAGTGATTTAAAAAATGCTAGATTACAGACCTCCCTCTAACTGAGTACTGAATAAAGGTGGGGCTAGAAGGTAAATGTCGGGAACCTACTGGATTGCATGGAAAGACCAGGATTGCATGGAAAGGAGCTTTGTTTGATGGACCCATTGAGCACAGTCCCCTCCCATTCAGGGTGTCTAGAGCACACCCTTGATTCTCAGTGCTTTTGATGAAGTTTCCACTTCTATGGGACAGCGGCTTTCTATCAAGCAGTGTCACAATATCCTATCAAAGAGTGTCATAACACAGAACCCTTCTAATTGGTGTGGAGAGCTCTGCAAGAGCATATTAGTTGTAAGCTATAGCATCACCTCTCTTTAGGGAGAGGAAACGAAATTTAAATACACAGGGAGACAGAGAGATAATTAATTGCCTTCTTGGCAACCCACCACTCTACTGCCAATGGGATCACTGTGACAAGTTATGAAATTCAAGTCAAAATATTTAACTCAGCCACTTACTCAAGTGGTAGACCCAATTTTAGGCACCCCACAGTTAGGGTGCTGAAAGAAAAAAGTCTTCTCTTCATTTTCTGCAGTAGCACATTTGACTGTTGGCATCTTTGAGTGTTCTGTTTCCTCTGTGAAGGATATATCTGTCTCTAAAGTGTACACACGTGCTTCTATCAATGTAAGGAATAAATGATGAATACAGAGAATTATAATAATCTAGATAGTTCCAGAAAAACATAGCAACTAGATTAAGATACTACTGGAAGTCTTTCAAAATAACCTGATAGAAAGTGGGCCTGTATCAATAGGGTGTAAAAGGGTGAATCAGCCAATATTCCCAAAGGAAATGCTCATTATAACAACTTGATCCATAGCTCCAGGAAGACGAGATCTCTGGGTCACCCTAATGAAGCCCAATGATGTAATTGTACAAACTAAGGAAGAAAATTTTGTGACCAAAGATCCAAAGATCAAGGTGGAGGACAGAGTAAGCCTTGAGGTTACTTGGAGCTGGAAGTGGGAAAAGGGAGGAGAGAAGTAAAAAGGTAGATGTGCCTCTATATTGATGACACAAGGCTTGACAGAGCCTGTGGTTAAAAGTTTTTATGAGAGGTAGGGGCTCCTCATGGGAATATACTAAAAGTATTTCCTGCTGGTTTTTATAATTCCATCTATAAAATGCACCCATTTTAAATATACAATTTGGGGGCATCTGGGTGGCTCAGTTGGCCGAGCATCCAGCTCTTGATCTTGGCTCAGGTCATGGTCTCATGATTTGTGGGATCAAGCTCCACATCAGGCTTTGTGCTGTCAGCACAGAGCCTGTTTGGGATTCTCTCCTTCCCTCTCTCTCTGCTTCTGCCCTGCTCATGTTATCTCTCTGTCTCTCTCTCAAAATAAATAAGTAAATAACCATTTAAATAAATAAACAAATGGTTTTATGAGTTTAGACAAGTGTAATCATCACCACAATCAAGATATAGAAATTTCCATCATCCCCCAAATTTTCCTCGAGGCTTTTATAGTCTCATCCCAAGTCCCAGGCAACCACTGATCTCCTTTCTGTCAATGTGGATTATTGTCTGTTCTTATATTTCATATAAGTGGAATCCCACATTATATACTCTTTTCATCTGGCTTCTTTTATTGATTGATGTTTTGTTTACTAAATAAATGTTTTTCATATTCCTCCACGCTTGTTTGTAGCAGTAGTTCATTCTTCTGTACCTCTGAGTACAGTTTCACCATATGGATACACCACAATTTGTCTACCCATTCGCCTGTTGATGGATATTTGGATTGTTTTCAGGTTTTGGCTGTTATGAATAAAGCTGCCATGAACATGTGTGTACAAGTCTTTGTGTGAGCATATGCTTTCAGTTTTCTTGGGTAAATGTTTAAGAGTGGATTTCTGAATCATACAGTAAAGTGAAAATATAAGAAATTGCCAAATAATTTTCCAAAGTGGCTGTACCATTTTGCAATCCCATCAGTACCATATGAGAGTTCCAGTTACTTCACATCCTTACCAGCACTCAATATTGTCTATATTTAATCTTAGCCATTCTACTGTGTATATAATGATACCTCACTGTGATTTTAATTTTCATTTTCCTGACTAATGATGCTGAACATCTATTTATGTGCTTATTGCCCATTCATCTATGTTCTTTTATGAAATGTCATTCAAATCCTTTGCTCATTTTTCAATTGGGTTGATTCTTATGTTGACTTCAACTCTCTACTAAAGGTGACAGCACTTCTGATCCATTTGATTTAGAGCTAGTAATTTGAGGCTTTCTAATGGCACTGCTAGGCTCAAAATTACTAGCCAGGGTTCAAGTGAAAAGGACAAAAATACACAGAATGCATAAATCAGATCATATCACTCTCCTTCTTAAAACCTGCCAATGGCTTCCCTTGACAATTACAATAAAATCCAAACGCTTGGATTTGGCCTCCAAAGCCCATATGATATGGCCTCTATATCCCTCTCCAACCTCATCTCTTGCCATTTTCCCTGACCCACTGTGCTTCTGATACTTTGATCTTCTTTTCTTTTTTTTAATAAAAAAAGTTTAGTTATTTTAAGAGAGAGAGAGAGCGCACATGTGTGGGAGAGAGGCAGAGAGAGAGAGAATCCCAAACAGGCTCCATGCTCAGGCAAGAGCCTGACTCAGGGCTTAATGTCACAACCATGAGATCATGACCTGTGCCAAAATCAAAAGTCAGACGCTGAACCGACTGAGCCACCCAGATGCCCCTTGATCTTCGTTTCATCCCTCAAACACACCATATTCTTGACTGTCTCCTCAGCCTGGAATCATAGTCCCATAGAATTTAGTATGCTGCTTACTTCTAATTATTCAGGTTTCAACTTTAATGTGAGGACTTCCCAGCCTAATCCCGATAAAGAGCACCCCTCAGGCCCCCTCTATCTGGCCTCTTGTCACTATTGATGCATCTCTGGCACCTATAAACAGTGATGGGAACAGAGTACCAGCTCATTAATTATTTTTTGGAAGGAAGGGATGAAGACAGGGAAGAATAGAGGGAATGAGAAGAAAGGAAAAGAAAGCAGATTTTCACAAAAATAAAAGATAAGACCCCTCCCATTCAGACTCTCACTGTATATGGAAAGTGCTTAGTTCAGGGATTGGCACAAAGGCTGCTTCTCTTCCCTTAATTATTTGTCCCTACAAAAGTCCCAACCTCTAGAATCTGAATGACCTTTGTCAGAGCCATGGAGAGCCATCACTGGAGAATACACCAAATGTATTCAATCTGAAAGCGTCACCACTCTCCAGGCCCTCCTGTCTTAAGCAAGCGTGGTTTGCTTCATGAGATGAGGTAGGTAGGAGAAAGGGGTTAGCTTTGGAGCATAGTGTTTGGCCAGGAGAGGGAAAAAGGACACTTAGAGATTCTTTCACAGACAATCAGTCTCTTTTTGGATGGCCTCAAGTTTCTGGGGAATTAATTATCTCTTCCTCATCATTGCCGAAAGCTTTCAGTTTTTACTATGTTTTGATCTTTTCCTCCAAAGCTCTTTTAAGGTCAAACAGCGTCAACTTGCTTTCCCAGCCAGATTCCTGACTGCCACTTCTAAACCTTACTTTTATTCCTTCTAGTTTTGTAATCTGGTCACTTTGATCCTTTATAAACTCAGTTTTTTATTCAAATTGGAAATTCAGTCTAACAAGTGGTCTTTTTCTCTTGTCCCTCTGATTTTTTTTCATTTTTTGCTTCTGGTCACTTAAAAAATGATGATAGATAAATAGATAGATAATATTATCCACATTTTATTTGTGTTGTGGTTTCAGAACATCTTTCAATGAGTCCTTGGCTGGTGACTACACAGAACCATTTCCATATTTGCTATGTGTCTATTTCCAGTACAAGTTTTCAAAGCACCTATTCTCTGCCCGCATCTCAACCAATAAACAGTCTCCCCTTTTTCAGATTATTATTTTATAGAGGCATAAACTTTCTCTTAATCTGTTTAGTGACAAATCAAAAGAAATTTAAATGAAAACTACTCCCAAGGTTTGCATAAACTTTATATGTATATAACTTCCTGAATTAAATGAAGGCCTTTTCCCTTCAGATTCCCTCTATAGCATTCATTTGTGATTCAATCATTCATTTCGTAAGTAGTTAGTAAAGCCTATCATGTGGTAGGTAGATGCTAGATATAGGTAGGAGTGGGGGATTGACACATATAAGAAAAACTTAAAAGTATACAGTTCCCACCTTTAAAGGCTAATGTCCTTAATGAAGCACTAACTAATTAATTGCATGTTGTATTAGTCAGGGTTCTCCAGAGAAAGAGAACCAATAGAATGTGTAAACATAGAGAGACTTTTATTTTAAGGAATTGGCTCATATGATTGTAGAGGCTGGCAAATCCAAATTCTGCAGGATGGGCCTTGTAGCTGGAGACCCAGGGAAGAGTTGCAATTTGATTCCAAAGGCCATCTGTTGGCAGAGTTCCCTCTTCTCTGGTAGAGGAGATCAACCTTTTTAAAATTAAAAACCGATTGGATGAGGCCTTCTACATTGTGGAGGGAATCTACTTTAATCAGGCTATTGATTTTAAATGTTAATCTCATCTTAATAATATCTTCACAGAAACATCTAGAATAATGTTTGACCAAATACTAGGTACTGTGGCCTAGCCAAGTGGACACATAAAATTAACCATCAAATACGTGAAATAAACAGAGCATAATATAAGACAATATATATTAAATATAATAAACTGAAGGGTCAGATCATGAATGGTAAGAAAAGGTGCTAACATTTACTGATGGCTGACGATTATGTGCCAGACCCTTTGCAAACATTAGTTAATACTCACATTAAACTGTTGGCAGATTATATATATTATCTGCTTTTACAGATGAAGATGAAGCCTAGAGAAGCTGAATAACTTGTCCAACATCACTCAGTAAGATTCTAACCCATATCAGTGTGGCAATAAAGCCCTTGGAAAGTTGGGCAAGAGATTATTCCAGGTGTACTGGAGAGTATTCCTCCTTTCTTAAAGTGGGGGTGGGGGAAGCTTGGCTGGGTAACTTTAAAATTTCTTCCTCTGGAGTAAGGGAACTTTAAAAAAAATTTTTTTTAATGTTTATTTATTTTTGAGAGAGAACAGAGCACAAGCAGGGGAGGGGCAGAGAGAGAAGGAGATAGAGAATCTGAAGCATGCTCCAGGCTCTGAGCTGTCAGCACAGAGCCTGATGTGGGGCTTGAAATCACAAACCGTGAGATCAAGACCTGAGCCAAAATCAGATGCTTAACCGACTGAGCCACTCAGGCGCCCCAGGGAACTTTTTCCCCTAACTTATGATAACATAATCTATCACTTTTCACTGATTTTTCCTTCGTGTGTATCTTCCTTAAGAATAGAAGTCTACATGTTCATGAATAAGCATGTAACCATGTGTGTATGATAAATAAAAATAATATTTAAATGCTATTCTAAGGCAGCAACTTCTTTGACCTCAGCCATAGGAACTTCTTACTGATGCATCTCTAGAGTCAAGGGAAAGAAAAGCAAAAATAAACTATTGGGACTTCATCAAGATAAAAAGCTTTTGCACAGCCAAGGAAACAACAAAACTAAAAGGCAGCCTACAGAACTGGAAAAGATACTTGCAAAAGATCTGATAAAGGGTTAGTATCCAAAATCTATAAAGAACTTAATCAAACTCAACACCCAATAAACAAATAATCCAGTTAAGAAATGGGCAGAAGACATGAATAGACATTTTTCCAAAGAAGACACAGATGGCCAACAGACACAAGAGAAGATGTTCAACATCACTCATCAAAATAAAAACCAAGGTGAGACACCACCTCACATCTGTCAGAATTGCTAAAATTAACAATGCAGAAAACAACAAATGTTGGCAAGGATGTAGAGAAAAGGGAACCCTCTTACACTGTTGGTGGGAATGCAAATGGGTGCAGCCACTTTAGATAGCAGTATGGAGGTTCCTCAAAAAATTGGAAATAGAACTACCCTACGACCCAGCAATTGCACTACTAGGTATTTACCAAAAGAATACAAAATTACTGATTCAAAGGAGCACACACACACCGATGTTTATAGCAGAACAGCAATAGCTAAATTATGGAAAGAGCCCAAATCAGTCCATCGACTGATAAATGACAAAGAAGATGTGGTATATATATACAATGGAATATTACTCGGCAATCAAAAAAAATGAAATCTTGCCATTTGCAACGACATGGATGGAGCTAGAGTGTATTATGCTAAGCAAAATAAGTCAGTCAGAGAGAGACAAATACCATATGATTTCACTCATATGTTAAAGAAACAAAACAGATGAACATAATAAGAAAGAGAGAGGGAAGCAAACCATAAGAGATTCTTAAATACAAAGAACAAACTGAGGGTTGCTGGAGGGGAGGTGGTTGGGGGGGATGAGCTAAATAGGTGATGGGTATTAAGGAGGGAACTTGTGTTGAGCACTGGGTGTTATATGTAAGTGATGAATCACTAAATTATATATATATATATATATATACACACATATATATGTATACATATATACATATTTATATATTATATATTATGTTTATTATACAATATATATACATTGTATATTATATATACAATGTGTATATATATATATATATATAATAAAAAATAAATGCTATTCTAAAATGCTTACCCTGTTTCTTTCTAGCTTAGTATTTATGTCTGAAGTTATTTTTTCTTTTAATTTCTAATTCTTTCTCTCTTTTAAAAACCACTTTATTGAGGTATGATTGACATGGAAAAAATCTGTGTATATTTAATTGACACAACTTGAATATGGAGATAAGTATACATCTGTGAAATCATTGCCACAATCCATGCCACAAACACATCTATTACCTCCAAAAGTTTCCTCCTGCCCTATTTATTTATTTATTTATTTATTTATTTATTTATTTATTTTTACTATTTTGTGATAAAAACACTTAACATCAGATACCTCTTAACAAATTTGTAGGTATACAATATTATTGTATTGTAGGTATACAATAGGTAAACAGTATTATTAACTATAGACAGTCTTACAGTAAATCTCTAGGACCTATTCATCTTGAAGAAATGAAACTTCACACCTTTTGACTAATACCTCCCAATTTCTCCCTCCCTGCTAGCCTTGACAACCACCATTTTATTCTCTGCTTCTGTGAGTTTAATTATTTTAGATTCCTCATTTCAGTGGATCATGTAGTAATTTTCCTTCTGTCTGGTTTATCTCACTTACCGTATGTCCTCCAGGTTCATTTATGTTTTCACCAATGGCAGGATTTCCTTCTTTTTTAAGGCTGAATAGTATTCCATTGCATTTATATATTATAGCTTCATCTTTCAATGAACATTGAGGTTGCTTCCATGTCCTGGCTATTGAAAATAATGCTTCAGTAAATATGAGAGTGAAGATAGCAATTCAAGATCCTGATTTCAATTTCTTTGGATAGATGCCCAAAGCAGGATTCCTGGATCGTATGGTATTTCTTCTCCTAATACTTCCTGAGTCTTATCACCTCATTTCTTTGTTTTTCTAATTCTGATTTTTTTTTGGGGGGGGAGGGTCATGTCTTGTATTTTCTTCATGTCTTTTAGCTCACATTGAAATAGGAGTTTATAGTTTTCATCTGTCCTGTTGGCATGTCTTTCTTGAATGGTTAGTTGTCTATAAGGGTGATTTTTTTTCTTATAGTTTTGTGTAGGATTTTACCCCAATAATTCATGTGGCTTATTTATCACATGAAATTAGTTTTCCTAAATTTTTATGTGGAGGCATAATTTGAAGCAGCTTTTCTAACTTCATAGAGCTCCCTCTTCTGTTGCTTTCTTGGTGTTCAAAAATATAGCACCTTAGGGGAGGCTGGGTGGCTCAGTCCGTTAAGCATCCTACTTTGGCTTAGGTCATGTTCTCACGGTTTGTGGCTTCGAGCCCCATGTCTGGCTCTGTGCTGACAGCTGGGAGCCTGGAACCTGCTTTGGATTCTGTGTCTCCCTCTCTCTCTGCCCCTCCCCTGCTTGCACTCTATCTCTCTCTCTCTCTCTCTCAAAAATAAATAAACATTAAAAAAATATATAGCATCTTACTTTCTGATATTCCTCTTTCCCTCACCTGTTATCCCTATCATACTCATCTAGGTCACTATCTAGAAGGGAATCCTGGATGGTCAGTTTTGAGAATTCACTAAGTCTAGATTTCTTCATCTTCTTCAGACCTTACCACTGCCCCTTGCACTAACCTATTATTAGACTTGGCAAAACTTCTTCCAGAGGGATAGGGGATGTATCATTTTTACGGGTTGCAGTCTGGCCCATCAGATATTTTAGTGAATACTTACAGGCGATTTTGGAGATCTGCTCTTCTCAGGTCAAACACTGCATTGTTTCCCTCTGCTTTCCCCACTGAAGATGCAGGTCCCATGCAAGTAGTGGCTTTTCCTGCTTGCTTGTATTTTATTTATATGTTTTTAAGTTTATTTATTTTTGAGATAGGGAGAGAGAGAGTGGGAGAGGGACAGAGAGAGAGACTCCCAAGCATTGATAATGCAGAGCCCAGTGCAGGGCCGGAACTCACAAACCATGAGATCATGACCTGAGCCCAAGTTGGACACTTAACCAACTGAACCATCCAGTCAACCCCCATGCTTGCTTGTCTTTTAAAGTTCATAGGAATACATTATGTCTCAGTTTGGGATTGTCAGAAGCATCTATTATGATGGAGTTTAGAGGGCAAAGTACTTATTAAGAAACAACACAGATGAAAAGAATAATGGGGCAGAAGGAGATGTAGGACTGCCATGCAAGTCTGGCAATGTCTCCACCAACCCAACAGAGGTCTGAAGCAACTACTGCCTGTCAGAATTGTCCCACATTGGGTGCAAAGGTCGTCGAGTTTATACCTCATCTCATTCAGCTTTTGGATGTGGCCTGCCCTGGAAAAGGTGTGATTCAGGCAAGGTGTCTCTGCAGCTGAGGCAGGTCCTGAAACAGCTGACAGCTCCCCAAAGCTGGGCAGCATGTCTTTCCTTTGGGACCACCTCTCTGTTCCTTCAGGAGCACCTCTCTGTATCTACCACACCTTGTCACCTAGTTTTGTTGTAAATATTGTCTACTACAATTTTATTTGGAATTTCATTGAATCTATAGATGAATTTAGGATAATATATGTCTTTGCGATATTGAGTCTTACAATCCATAAAAATGATGTATCTCTACTTTTTACTTATATAGTTTTAGTTTTTATAAAGTTTTGTAGTTTTCTGTATAAAAGTCTTGCCTATCTTTTGTTTGATTTTTCTCCTAGTTACTTAATGTTTTCAGTGATATTGTGATGTTATTTTTAAAATTTCATTCTCTGTTTGCTGATATATATATATTCTATATATACTTTGAAATTTATGTATTGATCTTATATCTAGTGACCTTCCTAAGTTCACTCATTAATTCTAATAATATTTGTGAAGATTTGCTTAGATTTTCTAGACATATAATCATGACATTTACAATGAATGAAAGATGTATTTGTTATTTGTTTCAAATTGTTATACATTTTATTTCCCTTTTTTGCCTTTTCCTCTGCTTAGGATTTCCAGGAAATGTTGAATAGAAGTGATGATGGCAGATATCTGTCTCATTCCTGGTATCAGAGGGAAAGCTTTCAATATCTCACCATTAACTATGATTTTTAAAATTTTTTTTAATGTTTATTCACTTCTGAGAGACAGAGAGTGAGTGGGGGAGGGGCAGAGAGAGAGAGGGAAACACAAGATCTGAAGCAGGCTCCAGGTTCTGAGCTGTCAGGACAGAGCCCGATGTGGGGCTTGAACTCACAAGCTATGAGATCACGATCTGAGTAGAAGTCAGATGCCCAACCGACTGAGCCACCCAGGTGCCCCAATTATGATTTTACTGTAGGTTTTTTGAAGACATATATTTTCATATTAAAGAATTTTTCTCTATTCATAAGTTTTTTAATAATATATAATAATAAATATAAGTATTGAATTTTATCAACTGTGTATTCTTAATCTTCTGGGAAAATCATATTATTTTTCCTCCTTTATCCTGTTAATGTGGTGAGTTACACTGACTGACATTTTTAGTATTAAAGCCACCTTGCAATCCTAGAATAAAAGTAACTTGATTGTGATATATTATCTTTTTTTATAACTTGATAGATTCTATTTACAAATATTTTGTTTAGAATTTGTATCTATATTCAATTCTTCTGTCACTCCTCAGACAATATTAGGTCCTTAGAATATTTCAACCCCATTTACCTCACCATCACCTTTTTAAATTATTATTTTCATGCCTTTTAATTGTACATATATTTAAAACCAAATAACTCATCATTATTATGGTTTTTTTATAGCATTTTTTCCATTACATTTTTTCTGTGTATTTACCTCTTCTGTGGTTCTTCATTTATTCCTACATTTCTCTGTTTCCATCTGGGATCATTTTGCTTTTGCCTAAAGACCTTCCTTTAGTACTTTTTTTAGTGCAAATCTGTTCATGAATAATCTGTTTTTATCTGAAAATATCTTCATTTCACCTTCTCTTTGAAGGATATTTTTGCTAGGTATAGAATTATATGTTGGGAGTTTTCTTTCAGCTCTGAATTTCTGAAAGCTACCTAACAATGTTAGCTAATTTAAGCACAAGAGAGCTTATTAAAGTGTTTTTTATGGCTGCAACTAGGAACATTCATGACTACAAGGTTGCAATCACTAATCAGGTGTTCTATTGAATAATAATGATGAATTTTAATTATGCCTTTATCATATACTAATTTCTTATTCATACTTAACACTGCTTCTGGACTGTGTATTATATTTTACTGATTACTCTGTCTATTCTTGGTATATAAGTCAGCTGCTTAAGTGATTTTTTTAAGTTTATTTATTTATTTTTGAGAAAGACAGAGAGACAGGCAGAGAGAGAGAGAGCACACACACTAGGGAGGGGCAGAGAGAAAGGGAGAGAGAGAATTCCAAGCAGGCTCCACACTGTCAGCATGGAGTCCAACACAGGGCTCAATCTCATGAACTGTGAGATCATGACCTGAGCTAAAATCAAGAGTTGGACCCAAAGGGCCACTCAGGCACCCGTTAAATTATTTTTTTTATAACACATTAAATATCTAATAATGCAGTTCCCTCTCACTTCTTTACTTTCCTTTTTTTACTTTCCCTTTTTTACTAATATAAGAGCTCCTGGGTGGCTCAGTCTATTGAGTGTCTGACTTCCACTCAGGTCATGATCTTGCAGTTCATGAGTTCAATCCCCATATTGTGCTGGCTGCTGTCAGCACAGAGCCCACTTCGGATCCTCTGTCTCCCTCTCTCTGTGCCTCCCCTGCTTGTGCTCTCTCTCTCAAAATAAATAAATAAATAAATAAATAAATAAATAAATAAATAAAACATTTAAAAAATGTTTACTGATATATTCCCATCCATTTATTCTTCTGGGAACTATTTTATAAAGTTCCTACATAAGTGTCTTTAGGATTTTGATTTGAAAGCAACATATTCATAAATTAATTTACACAATATTTACAATACTTACTCCAGCAACATGATGGCTTCTCCATTATGGAAGTCTCATGTCTCTGAGAAGATTTGTGTATGAGTGTGTGTGTATCCTGTACATTGCATCTTACTTTTGTTTATAAGTATAGAAGCTTTTGTTGATATCATAAATGAAATATTTTTCCACAATATTTGCTAACTGGATGTTATACAAGAAAGTTATCAGGCAGACTTTAATAGTTACAATCATCTTTCCATAATCCTTTTGGTTTTCAAGGTAAACAATTATATAATCAGAAAATAAGAATAATTTTATCTTTTATTTTATAATAATCATGCTTATTTTTATAACTTAAAGGAAAATATTAAACAAAGGCTACAACTTAAAGGAAAAAAGGAAAGTTAAAGAAAAATATTGAACAACTTATAGTTTTAAGGAAAATATTAAATAAGAGTTGTGAAATATGGGCATATGCATACAATGCAATATTACTTGGCCATAAAGAGTGATGAAGTATTGATACACACTAAACATGAGTGAACCTTGAAAACATGGTAAGTGAAAGAAGCCAGTCACAAAACACCAAATATCTTATGATTACATTTATATGAAAATTCAGAATAGAGAAATCTAAAGAGATAGAAAATACATTAACCATTGCTTAGGGCTGGGGTGGGGGAGAGATGTGGAGACAAGAGGTGATACCCAAAGAGTACAGGCTTTCTCTCTGAGGTGATGAAAATTACCCAAATTTGACTGTGCTATTGGTTGCACATATCTATGAGTATACTAAAAACTGCAGAAATGTAGATCTCAAATGGATGAATTGTATGATATGTATATATCAATAAAGCTATTTTTTGTTATTTTTATTTGTTTTCAATAAGGCTATTTTTAAGAAAGAGTTGTGATACCGTGCATCTTTGTCTGGTCCCTGGCTTTAAAAGAAAATATTCTAAGCTACTATTTCAGTTTTCGATGGTTTTGGTTACCAAGTTTGTGCTTTGATATATGTAGTAAGGGAGTTGGGATACCCAAAACTGCATTTCCCAGACACCTTTGCCAGCTGACTTTTGGTAGTTTCTGCCAATGGAAAAGCACTAGTGGGAGACTAAAAGATGAGGATGAGACAGACCCTCTTCCTAACTTCTGGCTTCCGATGGCATATCTGGTGGTAGCAGCAGCAGCTACAGCAACAAGGACAGTGTCAACTTGCAGTAGTGGCAACAACAATACCAGAAGTGGCAGTGGCAATGGCCAACAGCAGCAGCAACAGTGGGTGGGGAATGCAGCCTTCCGAGTCCTGCACAGCAGCTGACCAAAAAGCAGGAGCCTCTGTGGCACAGTTCTATGGGCTGCTGGGAAACGCCATCCCTCAAGTCCCAGGGTACTGGTCATTTACTGCGGTTACTGTTTTTAGTAACCTTACCTTCCTCTGGTCCTTTCCTTATGCTTGTAATCAATTATCGTATCAAACTTATTTTGTTTTACCTTTCTCGAGTGGTTTCTATTCTTTTTAATATTTCTTTATTTTGGGGAGAGCACAAGCGGGGGAGGGGCAGAGAGAGGGCGACAGAGGATCCTAAGCAGTCTCTGCACTGACAGGCTGACAGCAGCAAGCCCAGTGCGTGGCTCGAACTCAACAACCGGGAGATCATGACCTGAGCCGAAGTCCAAAGCTCAACTGACCGAGCCACCCAGGTGCCATGGTTTCTTTTTTTTTTTTTTAATGAACCCTGACAGAGATAGTAAGGAAATTTTTTCCATTCAACTTTTAACAGTAGTTCTTGTCAGAATGGATGTTGAATTATACTGAGTGTTTTTTAATTATGAAAAAATTAATTATATTAAGAGATTTCCTGATACTGAATCACTTCCACATCTTAGTTTATGTTTCCCCCAAAGCACAGCCAGATGCCGGTATGTTGGTATAGGTAGTCTACTTGAGAGGTGACCAGGAAACTAGAGTGAGGGGGCAGGGAGAGTGAGACAGGGAAGGAGGAAAAGAAAATAAAAGGCCCACTGATAAGCTGATGACTACTGAGGGCAACTGGGCTTCAATTTCTTTTGAGGTCCCTCGGAGGAATTGTGTACGATGCAACTTGGAATTCATCTTGAGTTTTAATCCCAAAGGTTGAGAGTTGTCCCTAGAGGCATAAACTCCTCCACACCTCTGGGCTGTACCTGCATGTAGACTGTGCAAGCCCCAAGGCTGGGAGATGCTTGGCCAGAAGAGCTGAGGCCTCGCTATGGCGGAAGTCAGTTGTGGGCGGAGCATCAAGACATCTACAACGACAGTACTTCAGAATAAACCTTAGTCTAGGTTGTTTGTTTTTTTTAAGCTGATATTTTTGTATTCAAGCTAGTTTTATATATGGTTTTCTTTGAGCATCAGGGTTATTATAAAATGAATTGTGAAGCACTGAGATACTTAAAATAGTGTCTCTTTCAGAAAAGTTTTCAGGAATTACTTGTAAAACTCTTTGGATTTAGTACTGCTCTGGAGTAAGTCTCTGATGACCTTCAAGATGCACCTTCCTGGGGTGCCTGGGTGGCTCAGTCCGTGAAGCATCCAACTTTGGCTCAGGTCACCATCTCATGGTTCATGAGGTCAGGCCCTGCATCAGGCTCTGTGCTTATAGCTCAGAGCCTGAAGCCTGCTTCAGATTCTGTGTCTCCCTCTCTCTCTGCTCCTACCTTGCTTGTGCTCTGTCTCTCTCTCTCTCTCAAAAATAAATAAGCATTAAAAAAAATTTTTTTTAAGATGCACCTTCCTTTGCTTCATTTTGATCAGCTATGGAATCAGGATGTGATCCATTAGTTGTTGTTGTCTTTTTTAAGTTTATTTATTTATTTTGAGAAAGACAGAGACAGCATACGTAGGGGAAGGGCAGAGAGAGATGAAGAGAGAGAGAAGCCCAAGCAGGCTCTACACTGTCAGTGCACTGCCCAATGTGGGGCTTGAACCCATGACACCAGGAGATCATGGCCTAAGCCAAAACGAGAGTCAGACACTTAACCGACTGAGCCACCCAGGCTCTCCTGATCCATTAGTTTTATTTATGGAAACTAGCATAATCAGCCAAATAACCAGAGCTCTGCTTTTATAATTAATGTAAATATGAAATCACAAAGCAAAATTTTTCATCAGGTTTGGATATAGATAGTATAGATGTAGATCACAGACATAGATATGGATTTTTAAATATGTTCATCTCTGTCAAGGAAAAGAATACTGAAAAGTACCCAGAGATCCTACCCACCAAAAAAGTCCACAAAGTATTATTGGATTTCTCAGTTTATAAAATTTACTAAAAACAATTGAGTTCTTCAAACTTGGTATTTCTGCTTCAGCACATTGGGGCGTATAGAATATTCTGTATATAATAGAGAAATGCACCTGGGGAAAAAGGCAGCAAATGCTAAGGTGGAGGGGTCCCTAGGGCACCAGCAAAAGACATTTACATTTGAAGAAAGTTAATTTTTTTCTTGTCATGAAAAACAAATTATTTTAAGATTTTGCATGAGATGTTTTGACTTTCCTTTCATGCAAAACCATTTCTCCTCAAATAATTTACCTAGTAGACATGAAGAATTGCTATCAAGCCTTTTCTCATCCAGTTACAGCAGCGAGAAAATTATTTTACATCAGCTGCTGACAACTAGTATCCCTCTCAGGGGCACATAATGAGAGAACTGTCAGGCATGATGAGTGTCCAGTACGGAAATATTTAATTAATGAGCTCTTATCTCGCCTCTAGGTAATTCTTCACAGTCCTAAGGATATATAAAGAGCACCCTCTGATCAGTCCAGGGAATTAAAAAAAAAAAAAAAAAAAACAGTTGCTGCTGAAAGATCTTCAGTTTTCATTTTTTTAAGCGCAAGTTACCTATAAAATGTTACAAAAACAAGGGTTCAGGCACAGCAGAAAAACAGAGCCAGAGTGAGGATATTTAAGCACCTCGGGAAGTAGCAAACCTCCCGAGGAAGACACTGGACATCTTCACATCCCATTTAACAGATGCATATAACTTAAAGAAATTAAAAAGCTGACCTTCTCACAGAGGTAACCCCAAATGTCAGTTTCTGGGGTGCAGATGAGGTTTTAGAGAACATGAAGTTAACTCTATGTGTGGGGCAGGGCAGTGGGGTAATGTCTGTTTGCCAGTGATCTGGAAATAAGCTAGGGAAGGCATACTGAGCATCTACATTCCATTTGTAGACTAGAACCAAACCCTCTGTCTTCAGCACCCCACGACACCCAGTGTCCCTTATTCTAGAATCTCTCTGGTCTTATTTCTTTATTTTTGTTTCAGTTTTTATTTACATTCCAGTTAGTTAACGTAAAGTGTGATATGAGCTTCAGGTGTACAATGTAGTGAGTCAACACCTCCACACGGCACCCGGGGCTCATCACATGTACCTTCCTTAATCCCCATCATGTATTTCACCCATCCCCACCCCTGCTCTGCTAATCATCAGTTTGTTCTCTATAGTTAAATTCTGGTCTTATTTCTCTAAAAACAAAAATCTTTCTTTCTCCTATGGCATGTGTTTGAGGAGGCTAAAACTGTGAGCTGGCTGTGTGGAAGGTGAAGAGGAACCTGCTTTCTCCAGAATTTCAAGCAAGTCCCAAGCCTCTGGGGGAGGCACCTAGAGATTAAGAATAAGAGGCTGCTGTCCTTCAACAGGAAGGAGAAGTGAAGATAAAAGTACTCTGCAGTTGTCTGGAACTGTGATGACTAAGCAGAAACCCAGGACTGCCTTCCATGAAGCTGCTGCCTGCCCCCATGACCTCCTGCCCTGCTGATGTCTTCACCAAACATGGAAACGTGGCAGAAGATAAGCCTTCTCTCTTCCCCCTCCCTTCCAATTTCCTGCTTACCTCCCATTGGCAGAATCTTCCCTTTGATGCTCCAGTCCTTCCAATAACCTTACAATAAATACTTCGTATTAAAGTTCTTTTTGAAAAAAACCTTTTTATGAACGTATTTCTTAACATACTTAAAATTTTGAAGGAGTAGACTACCACAGGATCTAGACTCGGGATCTTATATTTTAAATCTTATATTTATATTAAGAAAAAGTACCACAGAAAGCTACTGTGAATTCATTTCCACATAACTTTGTGGAAGTATCTTTGTAATTTGATACTTAAGACAGCGCTTATATGTATGAGAAAACAGCAGCCCAAGAAAGGTGGAGGGTGGGGGGGGGGGGGGTTACATGCAGTGTATCTACAAGGCTGGATGTGTGTTCAGGACTCATAGATCTCTGGTAATATTGCCATGGTCACAAATTTGGGAATCACCCCTACTCTGGACTAGAACAATGCCAGGATGCTCTGGAATATTTTATTCTTTCATCAGGATCTTTTTACTTTCCTGGAGAATCTTCCTCTCTTCTCATGAGCTTGCTTAGTGTTCCCTTTAAGAACAGTGAATAGCACCTTATTCCTAGGAAGAGCTTCTTCCCTCTGGCTTGTCCTAAAAATGCTGTCAACAAAAAACTAGGACTCAGGGGGCAGGGACAGAGAAAGGAGGAGAGGTGGGGGTAGAGTGGAATGCTGAACATGCATTAGACTAAAACCCAACCACTTCTCATGCAGTGCTCTTGCCTTTAAGCTACATAAGCAAAGAAAGCATTATAACAGTGACCAGGTCAGGGCACCTAGCTGGCTCGGTCAGTAGAGTGTGTGACTCTTGATCTCGGAGTCATTAGTTCAAGTCCCACTTTAGGTGTAGAGCTTGCTTAAAAAAAAAAAAAAAAGACTAGGCTTAAAGCAAGTTAAGAGTCTCCAGAATTTCCCCATCACCATTGTTCTTTGTCTACCCATCCACAACAATTTCTTCTATTCTTGGTGAAATTAACAGCACATTTAAAGACAGAGTCCTCCATGGTTGTAACTCTGAAAAACTGGACTTTTCTTGGCTTTCTTTTGGTAGATTTTTACCACATTTAATAAAACCGAATTGTAATATCATTCTTAACTTCACCTAACATTCTAAAAATCCTAAAGATTAAAGGCTTACATCTTTATAATATTAATTTTCCACTTAGTACATTTAGAATAATGTAGGATAATTTTATTTTAAATGAAAGCTATGTATATTGGAATTACCTTCATAGAAGAAAGTTCTAAAGACTATTCTAGAAAACATAAGGGTGATCACTGGGTGTGACAATGAATGCACCCTCAGTAAAAATACTGAGGGAGAATAGAAGTTTTATTCTTTTTTAATGTTTATTCATTTTTGAGAGAAAGAGAAAGACAGAGCATGAGTAGGGGATGGGCAGAGACAGGGAGACACAGAATCTGAAGCAGGCTCCAGGCTCTGAGCTGTCAGTACAGAGCTCAACGCGGGGCTCGAACCCACAAACCGTGGGATCATGACTTGAGCCGAAGTCAGATGTTCTACCGACTGAGCCACCCAGGTGCCCCAAGAAGTTTTAAATTTATAAGCAGTAGAAGAATATTGTATCTTTATAAACATTATTGAAAACCCCTTTTGAAAATCTGTATGTCTAGAGAATTCAGTACCAACACAAAAATACTACAGATCCTGTACCACAAATGGCATTGTGGAGACCATGGCTGGTGTTCAACTAGTGTCACTGGGGTTGTTGGTATTTTGTTTTCACTGGTCAGTGTCCATGCCACACTAATTGTTAAATATTTTAATGTTTCTCCTGGAAGTCCCCCCAAAATCACCTCAAAATCTTTTCTATTCCTAATAATCTTCAGTAAGAGTTGCAACCACTCTCCTGCCACAGTTAAGAGTTCTCCTTTATATCTCCTTTATATCTCCTTTAAATCTAAATGACTTCTGTATTAGGACCCTTTTAATTGCAAGTAACAGAAACTACTCAGATTAACTTAATCAAAAAGGGACTTTTTTGGCTTATGTGACTGAGATGTTCCAGGATGAATCTGGCTTCTGGGACTCAAGGTATGTCATTGGGTCTCTCCCTTGTTCTTTTTCTCCCCTTCCCCTTTTTTCCTTCCTTTCAGCATCTCTCATTGCCTCCTCCTAACCTCAGGTGTCTCCTAGGTATGTGAGCTGGGGACAGGAGAACAGTTAAGAACCTTCTTTGGCCAAGTCTGGACTACACAGGGGAGGAGTCTTGCCTCTCACAGAGATGCACAGAGAAGCATCATCAGCACCTGATTAGAAATGCAGAATCTACCTAATCAGGATCTGGGTTTTTTGTTTTTGTTTTTGTTTTGTTTTTTATCAAGATCCCCAGCTGATTTGCATGCATCTTAGTGTTCAAGATGCTTTTTCTCCTAGGAAAGATGCAGTGGGGGTCGACATCATTACAGGAGTCGGGAGAGTAAAGAAAACAAATGTCCACTCCAGCACAATTCTGACCTTGGTTAGCTTTCAGTGAAAATGAAGAATGAATCATTGTTCTAAATAAACTTTAATACTCATTTAAAGAAACATTTGCAGATCTCCCTGCAGTTTTCTGTTCTTTATAGTTCCTATTCTTCTTTATCAAGGCTGATTGTTAATTTAGCTATTTTTACTCTCACTTTTTATTTTAGAAATTATTTTCTTTACCAGGATTTTTGTTAGGTAGAAGGAAATCAACACCATGAATATTCGTTTCTTTGACTCTAACTAAATGGCTCTACTTCCTGCCAACATATCTGCTTCCTACTGCTAAAGGTAGCACAGGTTATCAGCACAGACAGATCAGAAGCCACAGGCTGGTTTGAATCCTGACTCTGCCACTTACTAGCTGTGACACTTAACCTCTCTTAACTTTGGTTTCCTCATCTGTAAAATGGGGCTTATCACAGCTGTGATTCGTTACATGAACTAATGCTTGTACGTGGTATGCAGGAGGTAGCACGTGTAGGCTTCTGCGATAAATAAATGTTAATTACTTATTACACATCCCTAATGCTGCTGGTGGCCAATGAAAAAAGTGAGCATTTGGAATATATTTATTACTGGAGTAAGTAAATCGCCAAACTTCCCCATTTCATTCACATTACCATTTCGGGTGAACAGTTTCTCCTAAGCATGCAGGCTGTGGAAGGAACTCTTCTAAACCACCGATCACCTCACAAGCTGATAATACCAAGGCTGACATGATATAACCAAAGTTCCCATAAATTTCCCATAATTTAAAAATTAAAGTAAAAATCAGTGCATGATCTCTTAGCTGGAAAATTGTTGGGGTCAAAGTGGTTACCACAAAAAACAATTTGTTGCCCTTATCACTTTAATTCAGAGCCCAGGAAGTTACAAAGATCTGTTACTCTAGGCAAGTTACTGACAACTTTGCCTCCTTTATGGGTTGTTGGGAGGATTAAATGATTAACATATAAGAAAGGCTTAGACAATGCCTGGCTCAAAGCAAGTAATCGATAAACTCCAGCTCTACATAAAGGTTGTGGAGGTCAACAGTTAAAGTGACTGTGGCAGGTGACAATGCTCCAAAGTGACGAAGGTGTCACTTCCTCCTCCCACATCCCCAGCCAACACACCCAACACACACATATTCCCCTCTACAATCAGGAGAAGTGACCGTTAAAGAAAGAAGAGTAAGAATGACAACTTAAAAAGGCCACCAAGAAGTATGATCTGAATTATCTGGACCACTTCTGCTGTGATCTTAACCAGCTTATCCCCTACCCTAATTTTTCCACCTGAAAAAAATAAGCCAATTCATTAAGGGCTTTTTGATGCCCAGGCGAAAGGTGCTGTTATTGGTGGAAATTGTCATAGATTAACAACCTTCCAAACAATTTTAAATATTAGTAAATGTTACAGCTCAAAAAGTGATGGTTTCAGTAGCCTAGAAAATAGTGCAATTTATTCAAATATCAGTAGCTGTTATTTCTGGAGGCTAATCATCACTGTTTACCTTGGGAGCCTGGAAAACGTGTGGACTGTGCAAGTGCGCCATCTGCTGGTCCTAGAGACCCCGGCTGAGCCGCTGGGCAAGGAAGCTTAGTCCATGAATGGACCAGAGCTCCGAAATAACCAAAGCTGTTTCCACCACCTCACATTCTGGTGCTTAATCATCACAGTAAACACATTGCTTTTTCAAAAGAAAATGATTTGTTCAAAAGTGTGTGCACGCTTCTTAAATACTACTTTTTGTGCTTATATTATTATCCAGGGAGAAAAGATCATTTATTGCATCTCAGAAATGAAATGATCCTAAGAAATCATCTATTCTGAGTGCCATCTATTCTGAGTGCCGTTTTACACAAGAGAAAAATGAGGTTTTGAAAGTTACACAACTTTCCTAAGTTACACAGCCAGTAGTGGTAAGACAGGACCCCAAGGCTGCTGGAAAAGGTAAAGGAGGGCAGAGATATGTGCCCAAATGAAGCAAACGTCCCAGCCAGTTTCCTGCACCTCCTGCAAACATCCTATTGATATAGGCACCTTAGTTATCATTTGCAAAGAACCGTAACTTCTCATCTTATATCCAGAGAAATACTCTTACCTCTGGTCATAGCCAAAGGTAAAAGTCCTTTCATAGTTTTATTGCACTTATCAAAGAGAAAAAAAAAAAAATAACAGGTAGGGACACTTTCTCTAGTGATTATTTTCACTTCCTGAAAAAACAGAGATTTAGCAGTTTAATTTCAACATCTGTCATGCCATTCAACAGCAGATGCCAGCCTCTTACCAGGCAGACACCAGAACGGAAGCAAGGGTCTTTCAGGCCAAAAACCCTAGACTCACAGCTCCAGCCAGAAAGAGGTCTCCTTTAGCCTATGCAGACCAACTATAAAAACAAATTGGTCTTAATCCAATACTTACTTATTCGCCTGGGTCACCGGCCACGTGACCTGACCACTCATTCCATCTGGGCACAGGTCCAGAGAAACACTAGTGCCATCCGATAGAGGGCAGTAGTGTACAGACACTAGCAACCACCCTGCTCTGCCCTCCCCTATCAGGAAAAAGGGGGCATGAGTGCAGCTCGCAGTCTGTTCACAGAGAGGGGCCCATCATTTCTCAGATGCCAAAATTAATCTTATAAGTCAATGATCTGACAGGGACAAATAATAATCATTCATTCTTCCTATTTCCCCCAACTCATGTCTCCAGCTCCATGGTCTACCCCCTTAAGCCTCCCAAATCAAAGTTCTTTTACAACATGACAGAGACAAGCCTTGGATCCATTTGAAAACCAGGCTGACAATTTCCTCGCTACCTCACGAGACAAAAAAAAAAAAGAAAAAACACTAAACAGAATCCAAAAAATCCCCAAGGGAAAAAGCTTCAAGAATCTTGAAAATCATACCGATTTTTGTTTGTAACGTGTGAAATTATTACAAGTATGTTCACCAAGAGGACTATTGATGGATGACTCACAATTTAGCTAAATTCAATGAACCACACACTGTGCCTATCCCAGTAGGTGACTCATGCATTTTTTATTTCAAGTAGCAAGTGTTTGCCAAAAACAGTATTTAAAAAAAGTAATGAAAATTGTTCTGAAAGAGCTCATGAATAGGGTAGGACTACCCACCGACAGCCTCATTTGTGCTCTGACCACTTACATGGGATTTGGTGGGTCTGCTCTAGTCCTGCTCGTTCGGCAGAATGCTCACCACAGCAAGGCTGGCAGACTGGGGTCCGGTTTTACTCACTGTGCATGGTTATCCTCCTCAATACCCACATCTCTGGAAAGCCTTGGGATATTTGGGGGTGTCCCAATAATGTGTATGTTTGGGGGCACACATAGGTTCTGCTAAAACACATTGAAAATCCATTCAATTCCTATTTGTCTTCTATTGAGCTTACCTTTTTTTTCCCTACCTTTTAAATTAAAAAAAAAAACAACTAATTATCAGGAAAAAATGAAGGGCTAAAAGGTCCCCAGAGGAAATAATGAAAATGGCTATAGGTGAAGATCAGCGAAAGGACATACACTCTACTCTGACCATGAGTGTTTCTATGCATACCTCCTACTAAGCTATTCCCAAAGCCCTCAGTACGATTTCCCCTCTCTCAGCCTTACTTCCCTTTTTTTTAAACTTTTTAAATGTTTACTTATTTTTGAGAGAGAGAGAGACAGGCAGACAGAGCAAGAATGGGGGAGGACGGGCAGAGAGAGGGAGACACAGAATCCAAAGCAGGTTCCAGGCTCCAAGCTGTCAGCACACAGCCCTTCACGGGGCTTGAACTCACAAACTGTGAGATCATGACCTGAGCCAAAGTTGGATGCTTGACCAACTGAGCCACCCAGGTGCCCCTCTCACCTTACTTTCTAACCAGCCAAAGGAAAAGTTTATAGGTCCCCCTGACCTATTGATTTTCTCTTCCCTAAAAAACATTGAATTTGCTTATCACCTAATAATATGTTTGTAAAGCTCAGAAAGACATTATTGAATATGAAATTGAATGCTGTAATAAATATTCAAAGCTTTGAGGTATTTCAAGGGAAAGGATTTTAAGCCTTACAAATGCTTCTTCAAATGAATTGAGGAGAGGAGACAAAGTTCCTAGTGCTGCTAGTATTTATCCCTAAAAATTATTATTTTTTTAAATCACAAACAATGACAATTTTTAAGGTATGAGTTGGCTTTCTTTGTCCACTCATCATTTCAGGTTAATAATAATGAAGTGTGCCCTGTCCTTTTAGGGTCCCTAGAGACCCTCCTCTCCCCCTCCCCATGGACATCAATTCTTCCTGCAACCCAGTTTTAAAAAAGAAGTGCAGCAGGAATTTAGTAGGCATTCTATGGTCACTCCTTAGAGGTTTTTAATCCTTGTTGCTTAGCAACATCTATATGATATAATTTCCATCTAGTGGTGAAATCAAGTATTTTTGTTAATATGAAGATAAGCTGATCTCTAGGTACCCTACACAGCAAAGGATACTTGAGTGCTATTTTATCCCAAGAAGGGGGGGGAGGGGAGATAGAAAAGGCTTTTTCCTTCTTATATGCTTCTTTTCTCTTCTCCTTATCAATTGCTGCATAACAAACCACTCCAAAACTTAGTAGCCTAAAACAACTACTTATATTATCTCTTAGAGTTGTGTGGTTTAATTAGGCTCAGTCAAATGGTTATGGTTTTGGCCTTTTGTGTAATTGCAGTCAGATGGCAGCAGGGGCTGGAGTCTTCCAAAAGCCACAGTAGGTTGGACATCCAAGATGGCCTGGTGTCTGGCCTGGGATGGCTGGAGCAGCTGGAGGCTGGTCAGATATCTCTCCTTCCATACAGCTACCTTGTGTGTCACAACACTGGCTTACAGGCAATAGGGTGAGTGAGAGAGGCAGTGAGAATGGAAAGGAATATTTTATCACTGCTTAGAATTAGTTGTGCATGATAATAATAATAAAAAGCAAAATGGGGCACCTGGGTGGCTCAGTCAGTTAAGCATCCAACTTTGGCTCAGATCATGATCTAGGGGTTCATGGATTTGAGCCCCATCTACACCAGGCTCTGTGCTGACAGCTCAGAGCCTGGAGCCTGCTTCAGATTCTGTGTCTCCCTCTCTCTCTCTGCTCTTCCCCCAGTTCGCACTCTGTTTCTCTCTCTCTCAAAAATAAATAAACATTTTAAAAAAGCACAGATTGATTTTTAGTTTGTTTTAATATTGTTTTTAAATTCTTTACATCCAATGCATCCCCTTATTCTCTATATCTTTAGAGGACCTCTCCCACTTTCTTGGGAGAGTGCTTCACAATATGGCTCTCTCTGGATAATCGGACCTCTTGTCTGATGACTGGCTTCCTCCAGAGCTAGTATTCCAACAGACTAGGCAAAACCTAAAAGCCTTCTTATGACCTAGCTTCAGAAGACTTGGAGTGTCACATCCACTGCATTCTATGGGTCAAAAGCAAGTCTCATGGCCATCTTAGAGTAAGGGGTGAAGACTGAACAAGGTGATGTACTGAGAAGCAGACTTCATTGGGGGCCATCTTTGGACATAAGCAACCACACTCTCCATCACCACTTATAGTTCAGAACTACATGATTATTTAATCAAAGCTGGGGTTACTGTATTTCAACTAAAGAACCTACTACAATTTTAAAGGACTTTGCCGAAAGAGATTTTGAATTCAGGATTTTATTGAGCCTTGGAATCCTCCACTGAATTGTCTTTAATTATTTCTTGCCGAGTTAACTTTGAGTACATAGAGCCAACCTATTGCCAGGACTTCTGAGTCATTCCATGTACTTCACCTTAACCCTGGACAAAAGTTCTTCCAAATGGCTATACTCATAGCTCAACTCCATTTCTCACAGGTACTCATTTGAACAACTAGGGACTTTCCAAAGCCATATCACTCCATTATAACTCAAAATTGCTCCTAGAGGTCCTAAGCCAGCTGTGAATAGAAACTTTAGGTTTCCTGAATCCATAAATATGAACAACCTAATTGTCCTTGACATTGAATATTTCTTAAAATAGCAATAGTGAACCTTTTATGTGCTAGGCAATGTTTTCTGTGCTTCGTGTATATTAAGTCATCTAAAGGTCATAACAAAGCTATGAGGTAGTAACCAATGTTATTCTCATTTACGGATGAGGAAACTGAGGCCCAAAGCAAGGTTAAGGAATTTGTCTCAGATCCCAAAGTTAGCAAGTAGAAGAACCCAATGCACTCTGATTCCAGAACCCAAGTTCTTAATAACCACGCTCCACAAATCTTGGCAAGATATTGCTTGCCAAGAAAGAGCATGCATATGATTATACACCAAATCCTTAAAAATTTTCTGTAGTCAAACAGATCAATATCTACTGAGGGAGACAAGACTGATACCCAAATAGTAAGTGAATAGTATCAGATGGTATTATAAGTAAACAAGTTCTAAAATGCATGCTGATTTAGACTGTAAAGTGTTGTAGGAATCCAGGTAAGGTCAGAGAAGACATCGGACAGAACACTTTCTCATTAAGCCAAATCACAAAATTTATGTTTTCTTTTCGCACAAGCATCGTCATTTCTGACTTTCAGTCCCTCAATTACTATGTGATTAATACAGAGTGATCCACTAAAAATCAGGCCCACAGCTTTGTACAGCAGCCTGGTTTCTGTTGCCATCCCTCACAGAGAAGCCTTCACTCTGTGCCATTAGGATGTCATGAAGCAATAGCGAGGATGAACACATTTTTTTAATGTTCAACAAGGGTGTGACTTACTGTCTCCAAGAGCAGTTCTCTTGAGGGAGGAAAGCTGAGCCCTTCACTGATTCCTTTCCTAAAGGAGAAGCTTGGCTTGGCTCAGTGAATAAAGCCCTCTCATGGCTGTCAGGTTCTAAGCTCCAAATCTGGCTCTGACCTTGGGTCCGTCACTTAACTTGCAGAGAGAACAGAAAATAAAGGTAAAGAACTTACAAATAATGGTGTTAAAAATGCATTGTCTATTATTCTTTTTTATTTATTTATTTTTTGCATTACCTATTATTCTATGGTACAAAAATGCTAGACACTGCATTTGGATAAAAGCAATCTTTTCAGAGCACTTACCCACTCAAAATATTTAAAGAACATTTGAATGTCCTTTAAATTACAGATCATACATATTTTTAGCACTGAGGCACAAACTAAAAAAAATCAGCATTAAGGGGAAAAAAAGCTAGATGTATAGCATAGAATAACACTGCTTTGCTATCTGTGTTGGAAAAATAAAGTATGAACATTATGATGAAATTAAGTTGATTTATTCTTAGTACATCTAATAGGACTACTTGAAGGAAAATCATAAAGTGTCAGTAAATAATGATTCCTACTTCAGTGGTAAATAAATATCTGCCACAATGATATTAAATTGCTCAAGACTAGACTCTGAGAGCATAAGAAATTATTGCAGATCTTAAACTTTGAGCCCAGACTATTTTTTAAAAGAAATACCTTCTTTTAGGAGGAGATTTAAAAGAATCAGTTATATTAATTGAAACTGCCTTAAAAATAGAATCAGCAAGTACTTCTTATTGTTTTCTAAGCACTTCATTAGCATGGACATTTAAACCAAAATTTAAAATTCATCAACATCTTGGATTTAACAACAGCTATCATAAGAACAGATCTCTTAATATCCTATCTTTTGATGACTTTCAGGAAAATCTCCAGTTATTGGAAAATACACACTATTTTTCATTAGCAAATTAATTTAACAGAAGTTTATCTCAAAAATTCTAAAGCACTAAAAGTTATATCACAAAGAAGAAATCAGGATAAAGCTGCTGCTAATAAAAGACTAGGCTGATGACTTAACCTATTAAAACAATTATAAGAAACAGAATTAAACGTTCTTGGTGCCATTAATTGTGTCAGCTCCATTAATTAATACTAGATGTTAAAAGGAAAATAATCCATTTATCTTTAAAGTTTATTGAAGTCCCAACATCTTTTTGTTTCAATTTCCAATAAATACGAAACACTCTGAGTCACAGAGTTCCAATGGTCTTAGTTTTAGTTTAAAAGCAAAAGATCCATTTAAATCCAATCACAAAAAAAATAAGTCATCTTTGGCTCTAGGTTTATTATCATGCTTCCATTATCTGGAAGGTGTTAGCTCGACTTTCATAATTCCAGGAAAGATTCTCATCACCATGTCACAGAAAGCTTAAGTTATGTTCTGGTTTGGGCTTAGAATTGTCTTACTGTTCCCTTCATACCTTTAAAAACTGCACTTAAGAGTTGTCTTTGTGGCCTTTGGCCATGGATCCAGCATTCTTTTTTTTTTTTTTTTCCAATATATGAAGTTTATTGTCAAATTGGTTTCCATACAACACCCAGTGCTCATCCCTAAAGGTACCCTCCTCAATACCCATCACCCACCCTCCCCTCCCTCCCACCCCCCATCAACCCTCAGTTTGTTCTCAGTTTTTAAGAGTCTTTTATACTTTGGCTCTCTTCCACTCTAACCTCTTTTTTTTTTTCCTTCCCCTCCCCCATGGGTTTCTGTTAAGTTTCTTAGGATCCACATAAGAGTGAAACCATATGGTATCTGTCTTTCTCAGTATGGCTTATTTCACTTAGCATAACACTCTTCAGTTCCATCCATGTTGCTACAAAGGGCCATATTTCATTCTTTCTCATTGCCACGTAGTACTCCATTGTGTATATAAACCACAATTTTTTTATCCATTCATCAGTTGATGGACATTTAGGCTCTTTCCATAATTTGGCTATTGTTGAGAGTGCTGCTATAAACATTGGGGTACAAGTGCCCCTAAGCATCAGTACTCCTGTAAGGGATCCAGCATTCTGCTCATTTCCTGAGGACTATGGGTTTGGCTAAGTACACTGTAGTCTACTGGACGGTACTCTGGAGACACCATGCCTGGCCTCTACTCCTGGATTCACAAGTGACTCCTGTGATTCTGTAAGTACTTTAAAAAGAATTCTTTCATCTGTAAAGTAAGAATATATTCATCCATCTTCTTACCCAGAATTATGTTAAGACTTTGGGGGAAAACACTACCTAATTTCTGATTCTTTGTAGGGGAGGTAAAGTTCTCAGGGAAAAATCAGGGAGTGGCTTGCACAATCTCTAAAATATTACTAATAATGGCCCAGCAATCTCTTTTTAGTTACATTCAAAACACTATAGGAGTTTATAATAGCCCCAAATGGAAAACAACCCAAATGTCCATCAACAGGAAGTAGATAAACAGATTGTGGCCTATCTGTACAATGGAATATTACTCAACCATAAACAGAATCAGCTACTGATACATAAAACAACATGGACAAATCTCAAAGACATTAACCTGAATGAAAAAAAACCAGACTCAAAGAGTAAGTACTATATAATTCCATTTATATGAAAGCCAAGTACAGGTAAAACTAGAAATGAGATAGTAGTTGCAGAAGTGGGTAGGATACCTGACCAGAAAAGAGCACACGGAAATGAGAAGGGATGGTCTATATCTTGTTTGGGGTGATGGTTACACAGGTGTATACAATTATCAAAACTCACCAACGTGCGCGCTTAAAATGTGTGCATTTTATTCTGTTACTTATATGTCAATAAAATAATCTTGTCAAAACAACTCCGATAGGAGTTGCAATTTGCTGAGGACTCTTCCCCAGACCATAAGAATTGATTTAGAGTTAATAACAGTATTTACCTCTGGGGAAAAGAAATGGGGACCAGGATTAGAGTTATTGGTCAAAACGGACTCTAGCTTTATCTGTAACATTTTTCATCAGTTTAGCACCTTGCTCTTTTCACTTAATATATCTGGGAGATCAATTCACATCAGTATATAGAGCTGTCTCATTGTTTTCAAAGGTTATATAGTTGTGTCAGTCAGGGTTCGATCAGGGAAGCAAAATCACTTAGAGTTATGATATTAGGGATATATTATAGGAATTAGACTCCATATAAGTGTGGGGGGCAGCTGGGGAAGTTAAGATCCGAAAGCAGGAGTTCACATTTCAGAGGGGTCACCAACCAGTCAATCTAAGAAGCCAGGCACATCTTGCTGCCAAAACAGCAACACAAAGGAAAATGGTGGAAAAGTCCATGGTCAGCTGTTCCTTCTGAGGGTCTGTGGCAAAGCACCAGGCAGGAGGACATGTAGCAAATAAAAAGACATGGACCAAAAGAAGAGCGAGGGCTTGCTGGAACCCACCGGCACCCTTGAGTCTGTCTGTCATTACATCTCCCTCCCATGACCCTAAGAAAGTAATAATGCTGTTCACTTCCATTTTCCACAGCCTCCACCAATTCCTCTTTTAGCCAATTCTAACTCAGAATCCTACAGGAAAGGTATTCTGGGAAATGTGACAGCTTACCTAGTTAGTTCTGTACAAATTATCACAGTATAGTATTTCTTTGTATGACTTAACCATAATTTAATCAGTCGCCTATTGATGACCATTTGGATGGTAATTGATCTTAGCTATTACAAACAATTCTGCATGAGTATCCTGGTCAATCCCCAAGCATACATGCAGGAATGCATCTGTAGGATACATCCCCAGGCAAGGATTGGCACAGATTGATCCACATGTTTATTCGTGGTCATGTGGCCATGGAAGTGGGGCTCCAAACTTGGACCCAGCCTAGTGAGGTCCTCATCATTTGAGTCAGAGAGTAGGTATGTGGCCTATGGCTCCAAACTGCATTGTCCAATTGAAAGAAAGCGATTCCCAAAAGAAGGTGGACACATTTCTTGTACACCAGGGTTTCTCAGCCTTGGCACTATTGAGATTTGGGGCCAGATGATTCTTTGTTTTCACACACAAATATCTTCTGGAGGATGAAATCAATCCCTATTGAGAACCACTGGGAAAATAAGTTCCCACCATAAAATGTTTTTGTTGTGAAAGATAAGGTTTATTTAGGATGAAATGGAAAGAAAGATTTTAAAAGTAGAGCTAAATCACTCTGCATAATAAGGGAAATCACAGAAATACTGCAGAGGAGACACACTGGACTCGTCACTTCACATGGAATGGTGCGTTAAGCCATTTTAAGTGTATATTAAAGGAAAGGTTGGCCACAGGAGGTGGGTGAACTTGGAAACACGTGACACACATGTTTTATTATATGCATAAACAGAGATCTGGAAAGGTGTATAGCGTTAAGAGCATGGATTCTGGAGTCAGGCTGTTGTTTGAATCTCAACTCTGCCACTTATAACAATGTATCTTTGTGCAAGTTGTTAAAGCCTCTGAGACTCCATATCCTCTGTAAATAAGGAAATAATACCTGCCTTGTAGGGTTGTTAGGAGGATTAAATGAGGTACAGTTGTAAAGTGTTTGGATAAGTGCTTAGCATATAGTAATTGCTGTACAAGGGCTTGTTAAGTAAAATAAATAAATACACATCAAAATGTTAACAATGATTATTTCTAGGAAATAGGATTACAGGGGATTTAAATTGTTTACATTTAATACCCACTTCTGAATTGTTTAAATTTTCTACAATGAAACTGTGTTACTTATAAAATCAGGAAAAACACAAAAAGATTTCCATTTAGGAAAAATGCAAAGTGTCTGTAAGAATCTTCATGGTAAGCATCAGGAATACAGTCTTTCCTACAACAAATCCTAACATAACCTACTTATTGTAAAGTTTCTGTTAAAATATGATGCCTATGTTTTGAAGTTTAAATCTGGACATGTGTCCAGTTCAAGATTTATCTGTCATCAGAAGACAAATAAGACTAATGAACACATTTGTTTGATTTCTACTTCTATTTCTAGAGTCTGTTACCTACATAGGACTCATCAGTGTTTGCTTGTAAGAGATAATATGCTTGAATCATACAAATCTTGCTCTTTCTTTCTTTCTTTCTTTCTTTCTTTTTTCAGAAAGAGGGAGCAAGTGAACAAGGAGCAGAGAGACAGAGAGAGAGGGAAAGAGGGGTAGGGGAGAGAGAAGCGAGGCTCGTGTTTTTTACCTGAAGCTGGGTTCGTGCTCACCCAATGTAGGACTCAAACTCACAAACTGTGAGGTCATGACCCGAGCCAAAGTCAGATGCTTAATGACTGAACTACCCAGGCACCTCAAATCTTGCATTTCTTAAACAGGAACCCAGATTCATTCATTATTGGTGAATAATTAAAATTGCTATAGATTATAATATTCTTCTTTAAAATACATTATGTGGTTGACAAACAGAATTACAAATAGGACTCTGCCCTGTTATTCCCACTTGGACACAATAACAACATGCATACTAGATGCAAAATGTTCACATCTGAGGATCTTTACAAATCTTTGACTTTTTACACAGGTTAAACTTGGTTCAAGCTAATAGTAAATCCACAGATATTTGTTATCCTTTTGCCCTGTGTAAACACTGCAGTTAGAATGTCCCAGAATTTAAAGATGCATATGCTATAATTCCCGGCTCCTAAGTGGCTTGCAGTCTACTTATTGAGGACCACACAGATTCCTTGGCTGCTGAGAGCAGAGGGAAGGGAGGAGAGGGTAGAGGACTGGTATTAAGAGACTCTCAGAATCCCTTCTATGCCTACTGCAAATACCATCAGCCAGCCTTTCCTATCCCTTTCCTTCTGTGACTCAAGCTAACCAATTACAGAACCAAAATAGCCCCACTACCCAGGCAAGTGTGGGACCCAGGAAACACACTGGAAGCTTTATTTTCTAAGGTGTAGAGAATGAAGGTCCCTGCAGCTTATATGATGGGGACTATAGGATATCTAGAACAGAACTCCCAACCTTGGATTTATAACCAGTAGGGAGCACAAGGAGTATTAAGCAAAGCAAGGAGAAGATGCTACTCCAAATTAGACTATTGACCAACCCATCAGGAACCCTCACCCAGCCATTTACCTCCATCTTCCGGCAAAAACATCCCTCTCTTATTTTGGAAATGACTGCTCTCCTCCCCTTTGCAACCATGTGGTTGCAATGGGAGCTGGTATGCTCTTAAATGATGTGGCCCTCCTTGTCACAGCTGATTGGCCCAAGGGCAAGCAACCACCTGAAACAGCCAATTGCAGTTCTTCCCTGGTATTTTTTTGAAATGGATCTTGGAAAAAGAGTCAGTCTGTCTCCCTGGTGGAAACAAAGTTGTAAAATGGGAAACTGTTAAACAAGGTGTCAATAGCCCTATTAACTGCCAAGTAGAGAAAGCTGGTTGGCAGTGGGAGAAAATAAAGCCAGCACCAAGAGAAGTAGAAACCAAGACCAAGAGATGAAGTCCTGGACAGCTGGAGCTTCCTGTTCAAGGATTCCTGGGGCCCCGCTGTGTTGCCCTCAGCCCTTCCTCTGATTTCGGTTGCCCTACCTTTCTTACAATTATGGCAACTTCCCCAAGATCTTTCCATTAAATCCTACTTTTTCCTAAACTAGTTAAATGTGGATTTCAGACACTTGTCTAACATGTAATGACTCAAATAAGTTTCTCCCAGCACACATAAATTATGGTGTAATCCTTACATATGGTTTGAGTACAACCAGCCTTTTTTTTTTTAACAGAACAAATTCAGCCTATATTGATATTCTACTAGCTTGACGTTGTCATGGATTTCTCTAATTAGCAGAGGTTTCGTATGAAATTGGTGTGATAGATTTTTATCACTGGGCCATTAGATTACTTTGATGGAAAGCTCTTGTATCTGATATTTCCCCTTCTTCTCTTTCATCACCATTGCCTTGTATTAGGTAACAAGCAGTAAACCCCAGGAATCCTTTGGTTAATATCATTTTCCCCACTGTAAATTGTCCTGTATGTAAATGACTTTTGGTCAGATTTCAGGGAGTCATGGGCCTAACAGAAATCTTACTACTTTTGTACACCTTTTGTTGGAAGCCATCTTAAGTCTGGTAAAAATCTCGAAAAATCAAATATGTGTATATACAATCAATGCAACCTCTTTAGAACACTTCCAAATTACTACCATCAATCCAAAAAAGTAGTAATACTATTTTCAGTATTATTCAATACTATTACAAAATACTTTTCAATACTATTACTATACTCTCACAGTTTGTTCGGGAACTCTAAAGCCTCCTCTTTCTCAGTCCTTTAGGATAGATATGCTTTATTACAAAAGGAACAATAACAATATTAAAACAAAACTGTAGCATAAATAATAAACCATGCAACCTCATTTTCTTTGTGGAATAAGTGATTACAGTATTGCTGATTACCTGAGGAGGCAAAATGCTACCAGTGGCAATTGCAATAAATTAACTGGGGTTCGTTGGCATACTTTCAAGAATTTAGAATGACTCATGGAATGAGTGTTAATGGAATGAAAACCTCCATTCCATCTGCTCTGCACAGGGCAAGCCAATCTAATTGTTTTTCCCTAAGGCAACACAACAGTCAGGTATTTATGCAGCCCATTATTTCCTTTCATCCTGGAAGAAGCAGGAGCCTTGAGAGACAAGAAAGTCCTGAGATTTTTCTTTGACTTTTATGAGATTTCCTAAACCTGCGCTACGTGTTTGAAAGGCAGGATTGAACAATCAAAATGACTGCATTTCTAGGTAAGCACAGCGTCTAAGGTAAAAACTTTGTGTTAGTAAATAAATATTTATTGGGTCCCCCCTATGGACTAAGCTTTGTGCTGGACACTCTTAACCTTATAACCCAGTTAGAAAACAACTATAAAATAACAATGAAAGGTGGTAGGAGAACATAATTAAAACTAATTTGTGTCGTGTTCATCCAACCACACGCTACTCAGAGAGTATCAACACTACCAACAAGTATCAGCACTACCTGCCTGGGAGCTTATTAGAAATACAGAATCTCAAGCCCTACCCCAGACCTTTGAAATCAGAGCTGCATTTGAATAATATCCCCATTTTTACATTAAAGTTTGAGAAGCACTGATTTAACCAACTTCCTTGTCTTATAATTGAGGAAAATAAGGCTCAGGGAGGTGAAGTGATGTGTCGGCACCAAACAGCTAGTTAGGGACCCAGCTGGGACTCCCAGGTCTTCTAGCTTGCAGGCCGATGGAACTCAGGGTACTGCAGGATTTCAGACAAGAGGAAGTTAAGTGTATTTCATTCTCTCAAATGACCATTGATTGTTCCCATCATCTCCATTCAAAGCACACACAGAGGGCCTGAGTGAGCCCAATCACTCAGCCTCCCCCTGTCAACTCCTGCAGCCCAGGCTCCCAGCAGCCTCCTCCTCCCGCTGACACTGGAGCCTCAGCCCTCCCTGGAGGGACCTCCCCCTGCACAGGTCCCAGTTCTAACTCTCCCCCCCTCTCTCCCCAGGCCCAATTAAGCAACTAGCTGCTTCATGAAACCTTTCCCAATGACCCCAAACCCCTTCCTAATTCAGATGTGTTCCTGCATTCTGCAGAGTACATCTTAAATAGTTTATTTTTTCAGCCCAACACATTTTCTAATTTTCTGCACCACACATATTGGCAAATGCTTTTATAATGATAATATGGATGCAATCTTTTTCTCTATTGCTTTTTTCAGAAATTGTATTCGTGTCTTCTTTCCTAAATAGTTTGCTTTTATTTTCTTGCATTATACTATCACAATACCAGGCACAAAAATAATTCTCAACTCTTAATGGTGGAAGGGCCCAAGCTCTTTCCTGATACAGGGACCTAAAACATACCTGAGACACAGTCATTCAGTTTTACTTGCATACTTTCTATGTCAGGGATTTTCTACATTTTTAAGGCACTATTTTTGTTTTATTCTGATAACTTCGGCTGTTAGAAAACTTTATACTGAAATCTACTTTCCTCTAACTTCTATCATGTGTCTTCAGTTCTGCCCTTTCAGGTACATTAGAACAGGTCAGATATATATTCCACAGGAAAGTGCTACAAGTATACCAACTAACTAGCCAAAAGTGATTTGGCAACACAAGGTAGGCCTCGCAGTTAGAAACAATGAAGATGTTTCTGTTTCAAGTCTGTTTCCTACATTTCCTGTTCCTATACTTCTTAATGAATTCATGCTACCAATACATTTGTGTTGAACACCTAATATGCGCTAGTCTCTATGGAAGATGTGCATTTCTGGGAGTTTATAGGACAGAAGGAAGACCATGAGATCCCAAACGTCCCTGACACAGTGCAGAATGGAAACAGTTACACAGTGGAAGCTTGAGGCCATTTTATCCCACTTTGCATTTCATCCAGGTCTTCCTAAACTGTCAGGTGTAAACCCCCTCTAGTCATTGCTTTTCTCCCATACTCCTATCCTGATTTGGTTCTGTATCTCTCCCTGGGCAAATGATTTTCTCATGGCTTCCCTCCTAGATAATCCTTTTCATAAGGCCTTCTAGAATTCCAGCTCCAAAGTAAATAAACTCCCCTCAACTTCAGTCTTTTCCCGAACTCTCTCTCTACCTGCATGCTAAAATTGCCATCAAGAATGCCACCTCCTCTCTCTATTAAAGTTGTTCATTTTCCCACACCATAAAGTCAGGGAGGGAGGGAGCACTTGCCATCTTGAAACTTTCCAATGACCTTCCAGATTCTTCACTTATGCATTCATTCACTCATTCACTCAATAAATAATAAGTGCCTCCTACTTTTCAGAGACACACTAGGGCCCTTCGCGGAGTATACAAACACCACTTTTGAGGTCAATACAATGTAGTCACAAGAGTAACTTGTAGACAGTCATGTGACAGTTCCTCTCTGCTATAGAGACAATTTGTTCTTGCTGGACAACTGCAACTCTAAGGCAAAAACTGCTGAGTTGAGGACACAATGTCAGCTGCATTGCTGACCTTCATTTGCCTTTCTAGGGGAATAAGACTATTACTACTGATGATGATTAACACTTTGTCATCACAGTACAATTTGGGAGGGGGGTGGGTTCTACTTTCACAAACCCAAGAGAATGAAAAATAAACAAAGGAAGCTAGTAATGCTAAAGGTTTATAGAGTTCTATCATGATTATAAGGAGATACCTCAGGGCAAATACTACTTTGAAGATGTACACCTTTCTGCTTTCTCCTTAATAATGCAAATTCCAATGGAGCTGGTGTTTGCAATTTTCTCTCAACAATTTGAACTATATGAACCTGACAACTAAGGGACAGGATAGAAATAGGACAGGATAGAAATTATTTTGGTGGCTTTTTGGGGATTCACGAAGCTGCAAGGGCCAGCTAGCTGCAGAGAAGCCCACTGGTTGACACCCAGGCCATGTCAATCACTCTCTGTCACCAAGGTATCACTTTGGGGAGTTTTCTAGCCTAACCTCATTAACCATTCTGCACTGAAAAGTCTTCAGTCAGCTATGCAATATGTTTACTGCATTGTTTTATGTTTGTCTTTTCACCCCCCCAAGTAAATCTGTCTGCAAACTCTTTTATCTATTAAGAAAGGCATAAAATCTATAGTTGAGTTGAGACCTCTTGTACTGTTCTCATCAGAATATACAGTGTTTTAAGAACGAATTGCAAAGTCAATGAGTGGAGGACTCCATATCAAGGAAGCCCCTTTTGATTCACCTAAGGTGGGGCTTAGGTGAAAGCACATAAGCAAACACTTAATACACTTTTTTAATGACAATATACTAAAAGGTATTCTAGCATTTGATAGCTTTTTGTCACATATACCAATATATGATTTTAAAACAGAAAGTACAAAATAGAAGGGTTCTGATATTTTACCTAGGCTGAAAGCTGGCTTTTAAATAGCTGCAACATGTTGGTTGGCATCATATAGGTGAATCTAAATTTCCAAGTAGGAATGTTTCATATTTCTGAATATATGAATAAATGAGTTGTTCGAAGGTATTCTCTACACACACACACACACACACACACACACACACACACACTTGGATCGTTGGCAACTTTTCCCTGGATCGCTTGGGCTCAAGTCAAGTATGCTCACCCACCCTACCTTCAGCAGTGCCATATCTTCATATACCCATAACTGTCTGGCACAGGGTGAAATCATGATTTAGCAAAGGGGCAAGTGGGAGGCAAAATGGAGTGCTATCTCCCCTAATTGCTATTTAAGCGAGACAATAAAAAGGATGAAACAAATTAGATTAGCTAAGAAGCAAGAGCGTCCCAATGAACTGGCCAAGATAATCAACTTGGAAAATTAGCTATTAAACCTCCACACATGCTCCTTTTCATAATTTTGTGTGTGTGTGCTTGTGAAACACAACCCCCCATTGAAACTGCTGGGATGAAGGTGCTCTTCATTTCTCTGAGGAAAGTCATTTGCAATTGGCCTTAATGAAGTTGGTAGTGAGATTTTTTTTAATGCCCTAGTTCATCATTTCCCATCTTAGTGCCAGAGCATTTTGATTGGAAAAGTATGTAAAAGAGGAGAGAAGTCGACTCAAACTAGTTACTTCTCCTCTGAATTTTTCCACCTATGGAAACAGTTACACAGTGGAAGCTTGAGGCTTCCAAATATGTGTGCTAGAGTGTGAGTTTTGGGTTTTATTACTATTACCTTTGTGTATCATCATCACCATTTAAATATCTGATCTTTATTTATTTTCAAACTACCTTCCATATATTTTTATGAGATTTAATAATTCCCATCTTTTAAATCTTTTCTATCTCATCATCCTGTCTCTCAATGTTAGCCTCACTTATATACAGGTCTTCATACTTAAACAGCTAATCCTTTACTACTCATGGCAATCATTAAAAGACTACAAGATGTGATATATTCTGCAGACAATAAATATTTATGCTTAATTTTACCCAATAATTCTAATTTTATAGTCCATGGAGCTATTATTAGAACACAAAATAGGTAGCTAAATGAGTTTATTTGAGATACTCCTTTTGTACTCCCTTTCCCTTTCTTTCTTTCTTTCTTTCTTTCCTTCTTTCTTTCTTTCTTAGGAGTTTCACATTTTTATTTAAATTGCAGTTAGTTAACATACAGTGTAATATTAGTTTCATGAGTGGAATTTAGTGATTCATCACTTACATATAACACCCAGTGCTCATCACAAGTGCCCTCCTTAATGCCCATCACCCATTTAGCCCATCCACCTTAGCCTACCTCCCCTCCAGCAATCTTCAGTTTGTTCTCTATAGTTAAAAGTATGATTTACAGTTTGCCTCTCTTTTTTCCCCCATGTTCATCTGTTTTGTTTATTAAATTCCACAAATGAGTGAAATCGTATGGTATTGGTCCCTCTCTGACTTATTTCACTTAGTTTTATACTCTCTAGCTCCAACCACATCATTGCAAATGGCAAGATTTCATTCTTTTTGATGGCTGAGTAATATTTCATTATATATGTATGTGTATATATATATCTATAGATAGATAGATACAGATATAGATATAGATATAGATATAGATATAGATATAGATATAGATATAGATATATCTCACATCTTCTTTATCTATTCACCAGTAGATGGATATTTGGGCTCTTTCCATAATTTGGCTATTGTTGATAGCACTGCTATAAACAGCCAGGTTTGTACTCCCTTTCTACTCATAGCTTTGTTAGATCAAAATTGCTACCTAAGGCAAGACAGGTACTAGAGCATATTATTTAGATAAAAAAAATTTTTAATAGGAAGAGGAGTAATGAATTTTGATGATTCACAATCAAGAAATGTGACAGCTGCTGTCCTGAAGATTAGTTATTCAGATAAGAATTTTTTTTTTTTTTTAAGTTCATTTTGAGAGAGACAGAGAATGAGCACAGGCAGGGAAGGCTCAGAGAGAGAGGGAGAGAGAGAATCCCACGAAGGCTCCACAATGTCAGCGTGGAGTCTGATGCAGGACTTGATCTCACAAACCGTAAGATCAAGAGTCAGACACTTGACGAACTGAGCTACTCAGGCGCCCCAAGATTAGAATGCTTTAATCGAAGATTATGATGGTTAATTTCATGTGCCAACTTGACTGGACTAAGAGATGCCTAAACAGCAGGTAAGCCATTGTTTCTGGGTGTGTCTGAGGATGTCCGAGAGATATTAACATTTGAACCATTTGAATGAGTAAAGATTGCACTCATCATTGGAGGCAGTCACCACCCAATCTGTTGAGAGGCTGAATAGGACAAAACGGCAGAGGAAGGGTGAGTTCACTCTCTGCCCTCCCATATCAGTTCTCCTGGTTTTTAGGAATTTGAACCAGGACTTACACCATCACCCCACCCTAGTTCTCAGGCCTTCAGACTCAGACTGAGACTTACCATTGTTGGCACCCCTTCGGGTATGACACTATCAGCTTTCCTGGCGTCCAGTGTGTGGACGGCAGATGGCAGATGGTGGGACTTCTCAGCCTCCATAATCATGTGAGCTGGTCCCTCATAATAAATCTCTTTCTACATACCTATATATATCCTATTGGTTCTGTCTCTGAAAAACACCTGATTAATACAAATATTAAAAACACATCCTTTCCTAATGGAGTATTAGTTTTGCCTACTCATCTTTTTCCTGGTTTATCTTCATGGAGCTATTTTTTTTCCCCCATCAAGTATTTGCATCTACCTCCAAAGGAAATAGTTTCTATAGCCGTTTCCTTGTATAAGCTGCATTCTGAAGTTAGAGCAAGATTGAAGAGTCTCAGAACTCTCAGACCAGAATTTTAGAGATCGCTCACGTAATACAGAGCAGCCTAATAGTATGGGTTCCACAGGCCTTGGGTTGCAAACTTATGTCTGGTACTGAGAAAACCAGTTTTCAAACTAAGTAGTGCTCTGCATGTTCAGTCTTATTCATTCTTTATCATTTCTGAGAAGAAAAAAAAAGACCAAATGAAGAGGGAAACTACATCAAAATGAGTACATGATACTTCAGGCCAAGTGTCTGGCATTAGTATTAATTTTAGCTAAATAGAAAATGCCTAATGGCATGCAATTAGATTAAAATACATTTTTTCTAGAAAGACAAAGAGGTCATACCTTTTGAGGTAGAGATAAATAGGGACTCTTGGTAAATACAAAATTGTGCATTAATATTAATTTCTTTATACATTTTGAATTTCTTTATCAGGGCTAGAATGGTATGTGTCCCCAGTTACAAGTGTATTAAAACATTTACAATGACAAGTATCTTTGCTAAACTGTCACACCACCAGATGCATTTCTGCTCAATAAGACAAACACCTATTAGCAAATTAGAACTATTGGTATATATTCTAGATACATTCAAATTGTTCTGTTGCCTTTGTTAAGTTTCCCCAAACATTTACTGAGTACCCACTATTTCTCAGGGTACTGTAATTATTCTGGGGATACAGTATAAGGGATGAATTAGACATAGCCCCTGCCCCAAAAGAGCTCACAGGCATGAAGTTTGATGACAGACAAGGAAAGATTACATGTAAACTGGGAAATGAAGTGTGTATGTTGTAAAAGATAAAGTAGAATATATTTTCAAACAACTTGATCTATGGTTCTTGGTCCTCTGAATTGTAGCTAATTTTTCATTATTTGTTAAATCTTATAGTTGCCTTAAAGTCAAAGGAAAAATGATAAATGATAAACATATATAGAATCCCAACTATATTCCAGGTATTTTACATTTAAAAATAATGCATCCTTACAATGTGGTTGAGGACTTTGATTGTACATTGTTCTTTTTTTAATAGTGCATTGTGACAGGAAGTCCCTTGCTTTCCAAAAAGCCACACTCTTTCTCCCTAAGGAGAAGGGCCACTCCTAGCCCGAGTCCACATAGGGGAGGGTGATATATATATATATATACATATACATATACATATACATATACATATACATATACATATACATATATATACATATATATATTGCTTTTGTGTAAATTATGTAGTCCAAAAAATTTTTTTGAGAGAGAGAGGGAGAAAGAGAGCAAGCATAAGGGGAGGGACAGAGAGAAAAAGATGGAGAGAATCTTAAGCAGGCTCCATGCTCAGTGCTGAGCCCAATGGGGCCTTCATCTCACAAACTATGAGATCATGACCTGAGTTGAATTCAAGAGTTAGACGCTTAACCAACTGAGCCACCCAAGCTCCCCTTTTTGTTGTTTGTTTATTTATTTATTTATTTATTTATTTAGAGAAAGACGGTCCAAATTCTTTTTAATCTTTGCCTTAATACTTGTTATTTTTGTTTTATTTTGAATGGTCTGCCTTCATGGCCCTCCATTTTGTCTCCCCAATTTAAGATGCATGAAGGCTTTTGTTCTCCCTGGGAGTGGGGCCAAGGCATGGAGGAAGCCAGGGCTCACCTATACACTGACTTGAGACCAGTTCAGTGAAGTGCACACCCTAACGAAATAATAGTAATAATAATAATAATAACACATCCTTCTCCCAAAGAATCATAGATCTGAAGAGTTGAAAGAAAACTTATATTTTAAAAAAGACTTAAATTAAAACTAGTGTAATAGAGGAAGAAAAGTTAAAGATAAGTTTGAGAGCCATTAATCTAGATCACGTGTTAAATAAATAGGCTTTTATGGTTTCTTCTGGGTACCTATAGTGGATTAAAGATGGCTGCACATTGAGACATAGACCCATTCTCTTTGAATCTGGGTTGTCCCTGTCACAATTTTGGCCAATAGAATACAGCAGAAATAATGCTATGCTACTTTTCCAGGCCCAGACTGTAAGAAACTGGCAGCTTCCACTTCATGTCTCTTAGACCACTCATTCTTGCAATACAGCCACTATCCTGTGAGGAAGGCTAAGCAACCCCATGTGGAGAGGAACCCAGGACCCTGACCAATAGCCCCAGTCAAGTTCCCAGCTGACAGCCAATACCAAATTGCCAGCCATGTAAGTGACCACGTTGAAGTGAATCCCCCAGCCCCAATCTAGCTTCCTCTGCTGACACCATTTGGAGCAAATGCAAGCTGCCCAGAGGAGCCCTTCCTGAATTCCTGACCTACAAAACTGTGAGTAAAATACAGCTGCTTGGGGGGGAGGGGGGGGGGGTGTCAATTGTTACACAGTAACAGAGCATCAGGCTAGAACCTAATCATGATTAATACCATCACCTCTGTGTGTAAAGCGGTTAAAAGTACAGGCTCTGGAGTCAAACTGCCTGAGATCCAGCTGCATGACCTCAGACCATTTTGTCTGTGCCTCAGATCCTTCTTCTATAATATTAGGTTAATTATAACGTAAGTCATAGGATTTTTGGAAAGACTTAGATGACACAATTCACATAAAGCACTTAGAAACTGCCTATTGCATAACTAATAGTATTGAGAATTCACTATTATTATTGTGAGAAAATGCTGAATTAGAAACTACTGACTTTTAAATGGACTTTGAGAACACAAATCTGTTCACAGTTTGGAAGCCTGACTATATATTGGAATCTTCAGCTCTGCTCAGCTTCCCATATAAAATCATGAGCATTTCAATGACTGTCTCCCTCAGGGTTAATTTGGTGTTATCCCAAGCTCTTATATTTCATGTACTGTGAAAATATTGTTTCAAGAAATGGTCTGCTCATCAGAACCGTGTATCTCAATTGTGTTAAGTATATAATGACTTGCCATGTTAGCAAGATAAATCCAGGGTTAATTTAATGTGAGTATCTGAGATTTATTTTATTTTTTCTGGCTCTGTGAATTGAAACATTTCTTCCATTTAATTTTTTTTCTGTGTTTAGTTAGAAGCATTATTCTAACAAGCAGATCCACAGGTCAAATTTGCAAATACCAGTTTCCAAAGTGTTGAATTGTTTAAATTGGGTAAGCGCTCCATCCCCACGAGCATTTTAAAAATTATTTATATTGCAGTTACATGTTACTGAATTCTGTGGCTACAAATAGATAACTTAGGGTTTGTCTTAGGGTTTAAAATTAATTTCAAACAATTCTGCTAGCCATATCCTATAAGATTACTTGTGGGGAGAAAACCAAAGGAAAGCTAACAACAGCAACAACAACAAAACACACAGACACACAAAACACACCAAAAAACACAAGTTTGCAAATTAAGGTCTGATTAATAAGTCTCATTAAATTAATGTTGTTCATCCAAAAACAATTAATTTCCCTGTGAAACATGTGTACGTGTGGGAATATATTCTAAGGTGATTGTTGTCAGGAACTCAGAATAGTATCACATGTCAATTTGTAATAATTTCTTTACAGATCATGAATGGTGTTACTTGAAATATCTTAATTTGTGCATCAGGTTCTTCTAAATGGGAAAATTCCCTGAATACTTGTGCAAAATGAAGGCAAAGAACACTATAAATTGAAACGCAGTAAAAGGAGTTTATTTCCAAGCCACAGCTTGGAATCATCTCTGTTTTGAATGTTGCTGGCAAAGAATGCATTCTTGATTAGGCTTTGTTGATAGGCAAAATGTAGAGCACATTTCCAGTTCCCTAAGTCTCTGAGACTCTAGAAATCCAATTCTTAGCTACATAAAATAGCTCAGCACAATTCCCCCCTCCCCCACCCCCAAAAAGCCATACTCAACAAGGATGGAACTGACAGGATGTAAGAGAATTAACGATTTCTAGAGTGATCTGAAAAAAACAAAACAATAAAGTATATATATATATACACACACAAACTTTTTTAATAAATAGATGTTTAAAAAAACATCATGGAGGAGCGCAAAATTAAGAAGTCTTAATAAGGAGTCAGCCAATGCCAATGACAAAGGAGAAAGAGGAAAAAGATGGAAGGAATGTGGAGGACAGAGAGGCCAATGTTTGGAGGGGAGCTGGGAAATATTCATGATGAAATCACATAATGTGTTATCAGAAGTCCTAAAATCTCAGAAGTGCTACTGCTAAAATCTGCAGATATCTTATAAAAGTAAGAATGAGAATGACTGGAATTAGTTCCTTATTCCACCTCTGACCAATTGTATGATTGTAGAAGTATCATTAAATATTCTGCATTTGTTTCCCCAGCCATATAATAACAGCAATTACCACATGCCCTCAACTTGTCCTCTTGAAATCCATGAACTAAAATTCCTTGAAAGTCATTGTAACTTAAATGATACAGCTTCATGGTTACCATATTTGTCATCCCCATTTCCAAAGCCCATCCAAGGAGTGAACTTTCATGAGCACCAAGGCCATGCCCTTTTTTCAACTGCTGATTCCTCAGCATTTTGTTATTTCTGCTTCTTACATTGCAAGCAGGCTCAAAACCCCCCACAGAACTACAGAGAATGTTATTAGTTTCCTTATTGTTATTGTTATCATTGACCCTCACCAACAGGTCTCGTTCTTAGCAGCCCCCTCCTCTATGGCTCCACATCTCACAGGGCTACATTTCTGTCATCAGATTTCCTCCAGATACACAGTCCCCCGGCAGACATTAAGTCTAATGAAAACATTACCAAAAGGTATTAAAAGGTGAGCCTGCATGTTTTACATTTCCTCTAGAGTCTTACTCTTGGTGATTTACATAACTGCTTCAGAATATTCAAAATGCATTTAAAAATGTCACCATTTGCAGAGATTATTTGTATATTGCTCTTAATTAACTTCAACTTCAAAATCTAGTTGGTCAGGATCAGGGGGTTTTGTGCATCCTGTCTCCTGTCTCACTCAGCACTGGTTTAATTACGTTCCCAGCTTGCTTTCACCTAGATCAAAAGCGGGAGAGGGGGCTTGAGAAGGATTATCATAATAAATAAAATACATTTGCTCGTTCTTTGGTTCCTCATTCTGTGTGTTTTTTCGGTTGGTACTGTAGAAATAATGAATGCGCAACATGCCTATTCTACATATGATAATGCACCTAGGGTCCTGCGAACACTTAAATATTAAAACAACACTGTGTTATTTAAAAACTGAACCGAGTTTCTAGCTCAACATTTTGTCTCAAGAGAATGCAGAATAACTCATACTATGTCTTTAATGGTCTATACTCTTTCAGAAACCATGCTATCAAGAGAAAATGTCATCCTAACCATTTACTCGTAAAATTAGAGTCAGACTAATTTTAAAATTGAAAAAATCATGAGATCGAATCATCTATAATCAGAATAAGCAAAGAAATGTGAGAGTTGGCAGATTAATGGGGAAAAAAACAAAACTAGCTAGAGGAAACCTCGGGTATATCATTCAATCTTTTGAAGTTCATTTGAAAATTTTTCAAATAGTGCAGAAGTATACAGCAAAAAAAGTTAAAGTGTATCTTCCTTCTTCACAACCCTTCAACTAAACCCCACTCCCCTTTCATGGTAGCCACTACTCAGAACTTAGTATGCAAATGTTTCCAAAACAATTTAATGCCATACACACACTAAAATGTATCTATAATGTTCATAAAATATAATCATATAAATAATACCTGCCAGAATGTACACATTTGTGCATTTATTTAATGATTTTCGTTTTGATGATCATTCAGGTTGCTGAATACCCTAACACATGCATCTTTGGACACATGTTTAAATATTTTTGGAATACATATTTCTAGGAGTGTAATTACCAATTCAAAGGATACATTTTAATTTTGGCACCTACAGCCAAATTTGCCTTCCAAAAAATGACTAAGGCAATTAAACTCTTACTAACCACACATGGAAGTGAGCATTTTCCTACATTTATTCACACTGCACACAGTGTCACCTTTCCTGTTTTCCAGTACAATTATGAAGTTATTCATTATTCTATAATTTCGGTGGAATCTTGGAAAAGAGCAGAGATAAAGTAAATGCTTGGTTTTCTACCTTTTACTAAAGGTACCACTAAGTGAAACATCTAAAACCAGGAACAAAATATATAAATCTTTTTTCTGAGCAAAATTTGGTTAGACACATGCACGATTATCTCTAAAATATCCATAGGGGAGTGGAATGACAATCTAAAATTCTTAAAAAATACAAAAGGACTGGAGTACCTGTGTGGCTAAGTTGGTTGAGTATTGGACTCGATTTCGGCTCAGGTCATGATCCTAGGGTCGTGGAATTGAGCCCTGCTTTGGACTCCGTGCTGAGTGTGGAGCAATTCTCTCTGTCTGTCTCTCTCCCTCTGCCCCACCCTTCGCCCCCACCTGTGCGTGCTCTCTCTCTCTAAAAAACAAAACAACAACAAAAAACAAAACAAAACAAAACAAAAAACTCAGAGTCCTTTATATTACAAAAAAAAAAAAAAAGGGCCATTAGGTTGCAAACATGAGAAAGCCACAGTTGCTTCTAAAATTTTACGTCGTTCAAACCATAAGCTCTAGAGAAACTGAGAAATTTTTAATATTGGAGATACTTTGGTATTTAAGAGCACCACCCAATAAACCTTCCATGAGAGGTTGTGGAAATAAAATATATCATAATAATTACATTTTTATGATGTCTAGGTTACAAATAAAAATCCAAACAACTTTATTATTATAACAGTTCAACACAATCACGCATTATGGTACTACGAACAATTTGTCCAGCCTTTGTCTGAGTGGAGACAACATAATAAGAAAGATACATAACCAATTTCTATAGAAGATAGATAGATATAGATATATATATAAAGCAAAAAATTAAAACCAGTGTCATTTGCACACTTTGCTCAGTATAACAGAATGGAGAGATTGAAAGCATATCAACTATACTGTTTAAACATGAATACATTATAAAATAGCATGTTATAAATAAGTGAGAATTATGGAACAAATGGTCTTGGTAATTAAATCGAAATTCCATTAAAATATGAATTTTCACTTTATACCATTTAAGAAAATAAATCTCAGATAGATTACAGAGATAAATATAGAACAATAATTTTTTGAGAAATTAGCAGGTAGAGAACAGAATGACTGTCAGATCAATGGAGAATGTGAACTTTCCTATCCTTGAAATGTAGAAGTCACAAAGATAAGACTGACATTCAAATATGAAAATAATTGCTTTGTTTTGTTTAATGGAAAATAAAACTAATATAAGTGACAGTAACATTGCTATTTTTAAGAAAAACACGAAGGCCAAGCCTATGTAAACAGACAATTCATAGAAAGAGTAAATACACACAAAGGAGCAAAGCTCATTCTTCCTTGTATTCATAACAAACTTGAGGCACTGACACTGTTTAGATTGGCATATGTTTAAAATGTGGCTAAAACTGTTGTATAACCTTTTTGAAAAGCAAAGTGACCCCACAAATAAAGAGCCAGTAAATTGTGCATACACTTTAGTAATAAATGCTTTAGAAATTTATCCTACGAAATAAAATAAAACTACTATTTACTGTGCTTGGTCCCTTACACATAATCTTATTAATTCAAAAAAGAAAAAAAACCGTAAGCACAAATATATTCATTGTAGCGCTTTCTGCAAAAGGACAAACATTCTAAATGCCAACCACAGGAGAAAACATTAAGAAAAATATGGTCCTCTGACATAGAATGCATCCATTTGAAAACAACAGCAAAACCATTTTGAAGCCTAAACAGATGTGATTAGTGATAAAATAAAAGCTGTTTATTTAAAAAAAAATTTTTTTAATGTTTATTTTTGATAGAGAGTGTGAGTTGGGGAGGGATAGAATAAAAGCTGTTTATTAAAAAAATTTTTTTTTTAATGTTTATTTATTTTTGAGAGAGAGTGTGAGTTGGGGAGGGGCAGAGAGAGAGGGAGACACAGACTCTGAAGCAGGCTCAGAGCTGTCAGCACAGAGCCCGACGCGGGGCTCGAACCCACCAAATGTGAGATCATGACCTGAGCCTAAGTCAGTGGCTTAACGGACTGAGCCACCCAGGAGCCCCTAAAAGCTGTGTATTTGAAGGAGTTCCAGCTTTCTTTCCTCTCTCTGCCTCATAACTCATACATATCCTCCTATCTTTGTGCCTTGTACAAATGTCTCCTTGGACAAATTCTCCCTAGAATCCCAGTTGAGGTCATGAGGGTGGGGGGAGCAGTGGTGCAAGAAGAGAATCATCCTCCTAGGAGTCTACACCCTTTGCTGCAGGAGAGTCGCTGTAGGAGAATTTGCTGTAGGGGTCGCTGTTGGAGAATTCCAGCTGCAAGGAGGCGATAGACTATTGAGAGACGGAGGAAGTAATGGCAAGATGAGAGAAAGCAAGTTCTACTCAGTGTGCAAGAGTGAGAAGCTCCCTGGAGTTTCTAGGTGTTGAAAACAGGAAGAAACACCAGACTTCAGCAAAACTTCTAGGACATGTGCTCTGTTTAATGTAAACCAAGTTTGAAATTCCTTTCTGGGCTCCTGTTTTAAAAAGAGACCTAGTGGGGTGCCTAGGTGGCTCAGTCAGTTAAGCATCTGCTTGGTTTCAGCTCAGGTCATGATCTCTTGGTTGGTAAGTTCAAGCCCTACATGAGGCTCTGTGCTGACAGTGTGTAGCCTGCTTGGGATTCTCTCTCTTCTTCTCTCAGCCCCACCCCTGCTCATGCTTTCACTCTCAAAATAAATAAATAAACTTAAAAAAAATTTTTTTTTAAAGAGTCCTAGGTTAGGCTATGTGAGTTTATGGTTGGTTATTCGTTGATACAGAAAATGTTTATGGTATAACTGCCCATCATTTACTGGAAGGGATAGGAAATGACCAGTGGGAGCTGCTTGGGAAGAGTGTTCAAATGATTTGCTTTTTTTCTTATCCGATTGCTTTTCAGTCTGGAGGGGCTAGTGACAAGCAGTGACAATCAGGCAGCAGTCAACAATGGGAACACAAAAACAAGCAAAGAGGCTTTCAAACAATGAGCACCCACTGAGGCCTTCCTTTTACAAGGCTCAATCTATTCTTCTTTTTTGTTTTATTATTTTTTTTAATGTTTATTTTTGAGAGAGAGAGAGAACGTGAGTAGGGAGGGGCAGAGAGAGGGGGAGACACAGAATCTGAAGCAGGCTCCACTGTCAGCACAGAGCTCGATGCGGGGCTCAAACCCATGAACTATGAGATCATGGCCTGAGCAGAAGTTGGACACTCAGCTGACTGAGCCACCCAGGCGCCCCTCAATCTACTCTTCTGATGTGGAGGCGGACTATTAATGATGAAGCAGGAAAATATTACATTTTAATTGTAAAAATGCCCAAAAGGGGAGGAGAAATGATGCACATGGCCAAAGACAGTAATTAATAGTTTGATTAGAGCTTGTGATTTGGGGGGGGGGGGGCTCCTGGTTGACTCTGTCAGAAGAGCATGCAATTCTTGATCTCAGGGTGGTGAGTTTGAGCCCCACATTGGGTGTAGAGATTACTAAAAATAAATAAATAAGATTTAGAGTGAGTGATTTCACACTTCTTAAATTTTTCATAAATATAAAGATCATTTTAAAACTATATTTAAAATGCTTTTCATGGTAGAAATAAATAAAAGTGCTCTGAATGACCACACATTTCAGTGAATGGATGCTAAATGCCTTTCATCATGTTTCAATAAAATGCAGTAGAAAAGTGGCATTGGGCAAGACATTTCCTTCAGCAAAAGAAGATAATATATAAAAGTTCATCTTTCTGCATGATGGTTTTTCCACAGAGACACAGAACCTTAAGATAAACATTTTTTGCCTCCTATGAAACCAGTTGTTCCTATAATACTGTATTTCAAACTACCTGAGCCATCTGACAGGGAACAGATGAAGCGCACTGATCTGTCTAATCCATCAACAAATTTTCATTGACCATCTCAGATATATAGGCCTTCAGCTAAGCTCTGTGATAATTCTTCCACTAATTAAAGTCAATGTAGATAAAAGGGTTTTTAAATTTTAAGATACTATACTATTAGAGCTGATTGCAATTCAGTTGCAAATAACGTTTGCATAGCAGGGGTAGGAGTACAACCCTCTACAGGGAGGCCACCGGTATCCTTTGTCATGTGAAATGAGTCTGTGCTAGTAGGGTCGTGATCACAGTCGTAATTTAATACATTTTTGATCATCTTAAACCTCTTTACCATCAACTTCTAAAATATAAATGATACTTTTTTATTATATAATTAGAAAACATCCACTCATTAATTATTTGTGAATTACCTTGCCATTTTAAGTGGTGAAATAATCAGTGGAGGTCGTTAAATGATGTCATAACTGTGCTGGAGGCTTTACCATACTGCAGAGTGCTACAACTTCTACATCAAATCTTATCTGAACAGTAGCCCAGTGTACAATTACCTGTTAATGCTCTCAACAAGTGTTTTCTGGGATCTTTTGCTCAACTAAACTTGTCAAAAACAGACCGCAAAACACTCCAAGAAAATTTAAAAGCATTTATCTTAACGAGTAAAAACAGTATCTATTGTATTCATATATATATTATATATTCATAATTATATATTCATAACTTTTTCATAGTTTTCCATTTAGCATCTTAGGCCAAATAAAATAATGTATGTTATTTTGTATATTATTGCAAAGCATGGTATAATAATTTTTTCATTATAGCCTATACTTAAGTAAATAATTAAGATCCTTTAACATTAACTAAAAATCAGTACATAAGAATCAGATATAGCTAATAAGTGTTACTGAGACAAAACACTTCCTAGGCCAGAAATAGGAAGAATTAAAACCTGACTTTAAGCTAATCAATGACGTAATATCCTTAAAGAAAGAACTTGTTGGTCAGAGGAAGATCAGGATGAAACAGAAAAATGAATACTTGGGGTACCTGGCTGGCTCAGTCGGTACAGCATGTAACTCTTGATCCCGGGGTCATGAGTTCAAGCCCCATATTGGGCATGGAGCCTATTTTAAAGAAAAAAAAGAAAAGAAAAGAAAAGAAGAGAAGAGAAAAGAAAAAAGAAAAATGAATACTTGTCCTCACATTTGTCCAAGGAAAATGATGGTCTTAAGGATTTGACTCGTCCTAGGTGAGGAATTTTCTTATTATGGTCATAGCTTCATCAGACTCATAGGCTAACACCCGATGCCCTAAACATACAGAGTTTATAATTCATTCCTTTGACCTGATTCCAAGCTTATCAGGTCATCTTCTGACTCTACACCTTTTGAGGTAGTTCTTCAGGGAGAGTGCCCCCTTCCCTTATATTTTTCTTCCTGCAAATTAATAAAATACTGCATCTATACAACTGTCAGAAGTTTGGTTAATATGACTATGACTGAAAAGACTGAACCACTCTTACTGTATTAAGTCCTAGAAGTAAATCAACCCTTACATACACGCACACAAATTTGGTTTTTTGTAGGAGACTGATTTACATTTTTTCAAAAGGTCTACTATGCTAGATAGAGGTCTTTAGCAACTTTTTAAGAACCTGGTTTGCCCCTGTCAAGACAGGTTCCAAGTAAACCTCATTTTCTTTACCTGTTTTATACTTAATTATTTGTTTTGTCGAAGTGTTTAGTTTTGTTGGTGTTCTATAACCCTTAATGGAAATTTTAAAAACAGAAAAATTATCTTTGTTTCGTAGAAGGTTTGGAAGAGCACAACACCACTTCTTCAGGATAGAGACAGCAAAGTGTCAGAAAGGAACAAACAGTGTGGAAAAATGCAAAAGAGAATTTTCAGAGCAGAGTCTCTTTTTTTTTTTTATAACGTTTAGTCATTTTTTTTTTTTGAGAGACAGAGTACAGGGGAGGGCCAGAGAGAGAGGGAGATAGAAAATCTGAAGCAGGCTCCAGGCTCTGAACGTGTCAGAACAGCTGGGGGTCCAAACCCATGAACAACAAGATCATGACCTAAACTGATATTGGTTGCTTAATGGACTGAGCCACCCAGGTGTCCCCAGAGTCTCTTGAGGCAGATCTCTTTAGAACGACTTGGTGAGGAGCACCTGAGTGGCTCAGTCAGTTAAGCACCCGACTCTTGGTTTCAGCTCAGGTCATGATCTGACCTGATTGAGCCCTATGTCGGGTGGGGCTCCATGCTCACAGTGCGGAGCCTGCTTAGGATTCTCTGTCTCCTTCTCTCTCTGCCCCTGTCCCACCCCGCTCAAAATAAATAAACTTTAAAAAAATGACTCGAGAATATTAGACGTAACCACATGAGCACACACACGTATTTCAAAACGCAATAATAATTTTATAAAACTCACTTCTAGACTTCTATTATTGTAAGTAGTTAAGAACCAACTATAGTCTTGATAGCAATGATATTCGAAATGGTTCTCAACAAAAGCCACAACTAGACCAGATATTTAAGTCCAGGACCCACCAAAATATTAGATACTGGCCCACATGACCCAAGGTGATAAGATACAGCAGGACTGCATAATTTAGAAAACATGCGGAGATCAGCTATTGTATGATATAAGAAATCACAATTGTGGGGAAATAGGTTCTACTTACATAAATGGGTTAGAAAAAAAGCTTAGGACGGAAAGCCACCACCACGGGGTGAAAATGCTGAGGTTAGCTAGCAAGATAACGAGTAACTTGTTATATCACCTGCAGGAAACTACTTTCCATCTGACGCCAATGTACCTTGATCACAAACACCACTTGCCCCCCCAGACCATTTGTTTCTTACACCCACAAGTTAATGATTACTGTCTGATTGTTTTCTCCACGTTCACATGTATAAGATCTTGTTTTCTTCATGTTCATCACGTGGGTAATAACTTGTGAGCTCAGAAAATACAGAGACAAAACCCCTGTTTGGGGCCCTTGTCTCCTCCTGGATGTTAGCCTCCCTCATATTCAATTCTGTGTCCACTCTCTTGCTGGACAAGAGAGAACTCCAGACTCATAGTCTGTGACACACAATGTTTAACAAATCAAGTTTTTAGGAAATACTTTTGGGCTAAATAATTTTTGGAAAACTCTAAAATGGGAGTGGGGAATGGGGGGGGGGCTGGCCTTGTAGGAGGGAGGAAGACACGGGAATTTTGATTCTGGGGAGAATGGTGAAAGGGCATCCATCCAATTCTGTTTACAGTTATTCCTTACACGATGAAAATCTATAGCAAAACAACGCTGTAAAGGAGAACATTAAGAATGACAAAACAGGAGTATCAGGATGGTTCGGTCAGTTAAGCACCCAACTCTTGATTTTGGCTCAGGCCATGATCTCACAGTCCTGAGATCAAGCTCCGTGTCAGGCTCTGTGCTGACAGTGTGGAACCTGCATGGGATTCTCTCTCCGGCTCTCCCCCACTCCCTCTCTCTCAAAATAAAGAAATAAGCATTAAAAAAAGCAATGACAAAATAGATTGATTCAGTATTGTGAACCACCAAGAAAGAAAGACAAAAAAAAAGTGACAGTTAAGAGCAGAAAGAATAAAAATAATAAAGGCTTTGAGTAGTTAAACTTAGAAAATATTTGAAATATCAAGAATAGGAAACAAGAAAATCAGAATTGTAAAAAGGTAAGAATAAGACTCTATTTGTATATTAAAAAGTAACAGATTTCCAAACATAAGACAAAAAAGTCTTATATATAAATATATATATAATATATATATATTTATATATAATATATATAAATATAAAGTATTTATAAAGTCTAAATATAAAGTATTCTAAAAACCAGGTTTTTTCAAGTAATTTAAGGCCAATGTTTAAAACTTTTTTTGTAATAGAGTTATCCCAACACGCATTAGAGTACAGAGAACAGAAAGGTTAAAGCTCATACCCTCCCCTCTCCCCACCCCCACACCACTCCCTACAAACAGCAACCTATAGGTGATGGCATTTCCTCCCTACTCCCCAGTGTCCCCTTCCTCCCTCCCTTCCCTCCCCCCCCTTACCTCTCCACCAGCTTCCCCCACCCTGGATTCCTTTGTGAAATGCTCTGTCCCACACTCTTTCGTCCAGGGTGGTGTGCTCATGCAAAGATAGTTATGCCCAATTCCTTAACCATTCACTCACTGTTGAGTATTACAATATTCTCATTCTGGATCTCAGGACTGCTGTTCCTCATAAAATTCCATTCGCATTTTCCCGTTAAGACCTTCCTTCCACCAGACACCTTCTTCCGCCCCTCTGTGTCCCTTCTTCCTTGGGGTTGGCTAGATGTGGCTCTGGAAAACTGGTGTGGGAGAAGCTGGGCTCCACCCTCTCATGGGTTCTTCTTCCAGATGCTTACTCGCTGTGCTGGGCAAGGAGAAAAGAGGAAGTGAACTTCTTTCCTCTTTGAGTTGGTTGTTCCTGTTCTCAGTGTTGCTGAACCTCACAGGATCACCGTTCTACCTCTGTGGCTGGATTCAAATGCCAGCTGTCTTGTGGGGCATGCTCATAGATCTTTGGAGACCTCTGCACAGTGCCATGATGTGGGAGATCTGTCTGAAGTCTGCCTTCACCATCCTGTGCTCAGGCTCTGCCTCAGCAGCCCACCCATGCCCTTTTGCCTGGAGAGTTTCCTTGCTCTGCTAACAGTCCTCGTGAGTGGTTAGGAACCAGCAAGACCACTTAAGTCCAGGCACCCTCTGTAATGTCCATTTGACCCAAGGGACACTCTCAGATCATTGTTGTACCGGTAGAACATGGTAGAAATGCAGATCACCCTCCACCCCAAACCCAACCCTTGATTCTTCTTCTGGCTGTTGTGTCTTCCAACAGAACAGATCACCACTCCCCAACTCAGTGAGGCAGGGAACCATTCCAGAACTACCAGTTCTATTGGAGTGGAGGACCCATGACCCATGAGCATCATTACTGAGGACAGAGGAGGAAAGGGGAAAGGAGTGTTGTTATTCCTTAGCTATGGGTGTCCCCTCCCCTCCCCAGTCCTCCTGAGGGGGCTCAGCTGTGCTATTTCTGTTTGTTTTCTTCTTCACGATTTTATACATCCTCAAAGTCTTTTAAAATGAGCTGTCATAACTACATTTTTTAAATTAAATCTACCTGTCCTTCAAAACTAATTGAAACATAATGTCTTTCATAAAGCTTCCTCATGTAATCAAATGGAAACATGTCTTTCCAACTTCTTTTTGTTCTTTTTTTTCATTCTTAAGACAATTACCACAGACTACCTTATCTTGTGGTTATTTTTTACATATTTTATATCACTTATTATATACGAAGCATTTCGCAGTTATATTTATGCATCCCCTACAGTGTATCCCCTAGCACAGTGACATGCACAAAAATATCCCTCGATAAATACTTATTAATAATTAAGCATATTTGCAATTTCTAGAAAGTACTAAATAATTGTCAAGTTTTATTATATCACCAAATCTGTGATATTTGTTGCCAACAGCATGTAAGTACAGTCAGTCTCTAGCTGAACTTTATCAAAAGCCAAATTTAGATGTATAAACCCTACTTTAATAGAACAGGATTTCTATTTATAATTCAAAAGAAAATTTGTGTCTTATTAAAATAATTGAAAACACAAGAGAGAAAAACATTTTTTTAAAAAGTGAAATCTAAGCCAACATACAAAGGGCTTCTTATAAGCAAATCAAATAATTATTTGTATAATTGTTTGTTGTATGTTTTCCCAATAAATTGTAAACAGAGATCATTTGCAACTATCAAACCAGCAACTAGCCCAGCGGTAGGTGCATTGAGGCTGTTCACTAAAATTTGTGAATGAATGAAAGGAAACAACATTAAAACCAGAATTCTATTGGTGACAAAGATAATAGAGACATGTTTTGTTTTCTAATAGAGATATATTTGAAAGGGAAAAACTTTGTAGATCAAAACTACAGAAAAATAGCAAAAAGCTTATGTTCTGGTGCCGAGAAGTCAAACCTCTTCCTTGTGATCCAACAGCAGACCTCTTGACATTATCCCAATTTTCATTTCCTATTATTTGAATTCAGAGGTTGAATCCAAGTCTTTTTAAACACTAGCGTTTGGAGTTATGCAAGGCTCTCAGAGCAAAAAGAGGTTACCCCATCAGTTTTCTTACTAGTTTTTTCTTTCAAAATAGCTCCATGATTCTACTTATCTGGGTTGTATTGTCAATTGAGTAGCATAGGAAATGAACTTGGGGCTTGGGATAGCAGCATCAGTGGAGAGCCCCCAGCAACCCTTGTATCCCTTCAGGCCACAAAAGCAAAGTGCCTCCATCCTTCCAAGTTCAATTTACAACTATTAGTCAACAGAGGGGAAAGCAGCCTATTCTTTGCATAGGCTTACAGACCAGCGCTCAGAGTCATCTTACGTCAGTTCTGTAAAGTGGCCAGCCTTTTCGAGCAAGGATAGTAAGTGCAATTCCTCATAATATTCAAAGTAAAACTTTGAGTCAATTGTCACTGATACAATAAAGGAAGCACACAAAGTTGGACTTAGTCCAGTGTTTATTGGCTACGCAACAAGGCCAGAAAGGGTATAAAAATGCACAAACATCACAAAATCACCAACAAAGTGACATACAGTTCCAGGATATGCCAAAATTTAGCGTTACAGTTAGCACACCCCTAGGGCTAGTCTAAACAACTATGTACCATATTTGGATTCCTTGCTGGAATATTTTCCCCTTTCCCAGAATATCAGGGCGTAATACAAACTATTTAGTTGGGGCCAGGCATGGTCCCACCAGGTTAAGTTTGGGGAAAAGTATATGCAAAGCTTGCTCGTTAATAGCTTGCCTAGGCTGAGAAAATAGAAAACGTCATTTTCCAGTGGTGTGTATTCAGCCACCCTCACCACCAATAAAATCGTATCTTTTCTTTTTTCCAAGACCTAAAGGGATTGGAAGGAGTCAAGCAATATCCAAATAATTAGCACCATTTAAAGGTGCTGGAAGCTTCAGAACAGCCGAGGGCAGCTTGTGAGTCAGACAGAAACATTGGGACACTCTTAGAAGCCAATTCGAGAGCTGCCAGCTATGCATTTCCCTCTACAAATGCTGTCACACTTCGCTCCCACATCACTAAAATTCATCTCCAAGGTCACAAGAACTCAAAGAAAAACTAGGTCAACGCTTTTTGTGCTTTAGGGAATCTAGTTTATAGCCTGCAAAGAAAAAGAGCTTCTCTCTGGAATACAACCTGACAAATCAGGAGACATTACACTTCTGTCAAATAGCTGAAATATGAGCATGAATTCAGAAAAATACCATTGGATTTGCTTTGAAGCTACTGTAATAAGTATCAGAAAAATTATAGTCTTTGCTTCTCACAGATTTAATATATGGTTCACTAACCAAGTAACAAACTTATTAGACTATGTTGGGTATATTCTTGATAGAAGGAGTTGAAAGTGTGTCAATTCCCTGCCCACACTATTAAGGCACCATACATGGCTGGTGGTGGTGAATTGACCCGTCCTTGCATGCTCCAAAACAACTATTTTCTTTATTCATAACATGAATGTCCAGTTACATGGGACACTAATACAAACTGGAAACAAATACCAGAAAGTATGGTGAAAAGAGCCATTTTAAATGACAACTCAGGAAATAACCTAATTAAGATTCATTTTCAATGGCCAGAGTTCAGATGTTGCTACTTCATCTCTGAGATGAGCAAGGCCCTCAGAAAGTAAGAGAAACAGACACCATGATCACCCAGGCTCACTCTTAGTAACCCAGATAGAAAAAGCAAGTAAATGACGGAATATGATGCAAATTCTTGCCACTGGGTTGAAAATCATGAGAGATAAGAGAAAGGGACATGAAGTTTTACTAGCTTTTTCATCACCACATGACTAGGCCATTAGAGGGAAGGGGATGACCTGAGGAAAGGAGAGTACGAAGCCGTTCGTTGGCAAAGTACCCATTCTCTGTAAATTCTAGACTATATTCCATCACAGAGAATCATCATACATGGGCCCAGAGAGTCACACAACAAACCTGACCAAAACTCTGCTGGACAAAAGAATGTCTACATTTTGTTAAGAGAAACAGATTATTTATTCTGAGAGTTTTCTCTACGTAAGATTGGGAGAATCAGAGAATTTGCTATGATCAGATTTAGATTTTTAAAGGAGAACTAAAACTCGTAGGTAGAGAATAGATTTGGGGAAGGAAGTAGTGGCAAGAGCAGAAGCAGGGAGACCAGTTGAGAGACTCTTGCAATGGTCCAGGAGGAAGACAGTGGCGGCTTGGACCAGGGCACCAGAAGTACAAACGGTCCCAAGCCGTTAGCTTTGGGATTTATCTTGAAAGTAGAACCACGAACAGGGTTTTTCAATGGACTAGATACAGGGTATAAAAGACAAGGAGAGTCAAGAATAATCCCAAGAGTTTTTGTTTGGTCATTTTTTGGTCATGTGAAACCAGGCAAAGGGTTTTGCCACTTACAGAAATGGTAAACAATGACTAGAAAGCAGGATTAGGAGGGGGGGAATCAAGCTTTGATTATATGTTAAATTTGAAATGCCTATTAACATGTAAATGTAGATATCATTTTAAAAATATCTACATGAGTCTGAATGTCAGGGGAAGAGCGGGAGCTGAAAATATAAATTTAGGTCATCTGCATATAGATGATGTTTCAAGTCATGAGACCACCTAAAGAGCAAGTTTAGACACAGAGAAGAGGACCACTCAAACATTTGGTATCGGTAAAATGAGAATACAGCCAATAAACTGGGAAGGAATATTAAGTAAGACAGGGAACAAACAACAACAATAAAACCAAGACACCATGATTCGCTGGAAGCCCAATGAATGTATTTCAAGAAATGGGGAATATTATCTGTGTAAAATGATGCTGCAGGGCCCAATAGGGTGAAAACTGAGAACTGTTGGTTGGATTTAACCACATGGAGGTCATTGGCAATCTTACCAATGAAAAGAAACATTATGAAAAAATATATACACAACATAAAATGTATCCTTTTAACAATTTTAAGTGTACAATTCACATCGGCTATGCTACCATCACCACCTTCCACCTCCCACGTTTCATCTTTCCAAACGGAAACTCTGTACCCATTAAGCAATAATTCTCTATTCCCAGGGCGCCTGGGTGACTCAGTCCATTAAGCATCTGACTCTTGATCTCAGCTCAGTTCATGATCTTAAGGTTCATGAGTTCGAGCCCCACATCGGGCTCTGTGCAGATGGTATGGAGCCTGCTTGTGATTCTAGTTCTTCTTCTCTCTGCCCCTCCTCCACTTGCTCTCTTTTTCTCTCTCTCTCAAAATAAATAAATAAACTTAACAAAAATAATTATCTATTCTCCCAGCAGTTGGCAATCACCTTTCTACTTTCTGTCTCTATGAATTTGACTACTCTAATATCTCATGTAAGAGAATCACACAGTACTTGTCCTTTTGTGATTGGCTTATTTCACTTAGCATAATGTCTTCAGGGTTCATCCATGTTGTAGCAGGTGTCAGAATTTCCCTCCTTTTTAAGACTGACTAACATTACATTGTGTGTATATACCACATTTTGATTATCCATTCATCTATCAACGGACCCTTGGATTGGTCCCATCTTTTGGCTGTTGTGAATAATATTCTTATGAGGATATGTGTACAAATATCTGTTTGAGTACCTACTTTCAACTCTTTTGGGGATATACCCAGAAGTGGAATTGATGAATCATATGGTAATTCCATGTCTGATTTTTTAAGAAATCACTGTACCACTTTCCACAGTAGCTACACCATTTTACATTCCTACCAACAGTGCACAAGGGTTTCAATTTCTCTACATTCTTGACAACATTTGTTATTTTCTGTGGGTTTTTTAAAATATAGTATCTATCCTAATGGGTGTGGACAATGAAAAAATTTTAAAGCCTGCTTATCACTGTACAAACTTATCCTTGAAAATTTCAGTATGACCTATTATTACATTTTAACATCCTTCTAGGAAACAATTTGTCCAGAGCAATGACTCCCAGATGAGACTGACATGGACAGTGATTTGACAGAAGTATCACTCTGAAACAAAATTGGGGGGGCACCTGGGTGGCTCAGTCAGTTAAGCATCCAACTTTGGCTCAGGTCATGATCTCACAGTCCTTGAGTTCAAACCCTGAGTCGGGCTCTGTGCTGACAGCTCAGAGCCTGGAGCCTGCTTTGGATTCTGTGTCTCCCTCTCTGTCTCTGCCCCTCCCCTGCTCGCTCTCTGTCTCTCTTTCTCATAAATAAATAAACATTTAAAAAATTAAAACAAAAACCTTAGTTTCCACACGAATAAAGGAAAGTTCCTAGCTTCAACCTTTAGATAAATGCTTATTAAATGTCTGCTAGGTACCAGGTGCTGTTCTAGGCACTGAAAATGCAGCACTGAAGACAAATGCAGACAAAATCCTCAAAAAATTTACATTATAATGGGAAGAGAAAGATAATTTTCTTAAGAAAAGGCAGATATATGTACAAAACAATGATTTCTAAACTTCCAGGGACCCCTTCCATCCAAAGACCACTTCATTGGGATACAATGTTGCTTGGACCACCCAGACCCACTCCTGATTAATGTTACTCCAAACAACTTCTCCATAAAGAGTTTAAAAGAAAAAGATGACACTGCCACTGATAAGACACCAACAAGCTTTATTTTACCTATCACAAATAAATGTTTTATTCATAACACAATCAAGGTTTTAGCATAAAAATAATATTACAGATATTAATACTAAAGAAAATCAGCCTATGTGGTCACTTCATGACAACACTTTGAAAACTAAAGCTTTCAGGGCACCTGGGTGACAGTCAGTTAAGCATCTGACTCTTGACCTCAGCTCAGGTCATGATCTCACAATTCATGAGTTTTAGCCCCCAGTAGGGCTCTGTGCCGATGGTACAAAGTCTGCTTGTGATTCTCTCTTCCACTCTCTCTCTGCCCCTCCCCCATTTGTGCATGCTCTCTCTCTCTCTCAAAATAAATAAATAAACTGAAAATTAAAACTTTAAGTTCGATATATTGCACACTAAGATTTTTTCTATATGTACCCTTTCATTCATTGGCTCTCCTCCTCACAGAATCCTGGCTTTGCACAGCCCTGCAGAAATCAAGCCCTGTAATCCTCTTCCGCAATTCCCAATAAAAGAACCTAAATGTAAGTTTTTATATTAAAAATAATATAATTTAACTGAAATATGGTATAGTTTAGCTGAAATTTTAGGAAAACAGGCCCACGTCAGATTCTTTTCAAAACTATCTGGGATTATGGTAACACTGATACACATGAAAAAATATTTTTTTAAGATTTTATTTTTTAGCAGTCTCTACACCCAATGTGTGGCTGGAACTCACAACCCCAAAATCAAAGGTTGCACCCTCTTTCAACTGAACCAGCCAGGCACCCCACACATGAAAATATTTTTAACTACTATGGAATATTCTGTAAAGAGTTCAAGATATTCTACATATACATTATCATCTTATACACTTATCTCCAACTTCTCTTTTTATATTAATTTCATAATTCAAAATTTTAACTAAGACATTATCATCATAGACAGGTTAGAAATCCATTGCAACATAAGATTTAAAACGAACCTCCACAATGATACTCACTAGCTTTACAGAGTCATTAGTAACCTTTGTAACCAAGCAAACAGGAAGAAATCAGTATAACTATATAAAGATTATGTACATTGGCAAGGCATTCAAATAAACTTGCACAAATGAAACAATTTGATTTGTGAATTTTTTTAATTTTAGTAATTTTTCAGTATATTACTTTATAATGTGATAACATTTAAAAGTAAATAAAGGTAGGGTAATGGGTGAGAAAAGTGTATGATACTCTTAAGGCTATTAATATGGTAGAATTCTACTTCTCTGATGCTTGAAGCTAGATTGGCCTGCTTTGGCCTATTGTGTTAGTAGAAGCTTTAAGAGCTACTGTATGCTGCCTTCTATGCTCTTTTCTCTCTGCCTTGGCAATGGCCAATGTTCCAGAGAGAAGCTACTCCATCAAGATAGTTTCTAGCATTAGGACAATAACAACAATGATGTTACATAGTTCGCAACTGATCCTTACTGAATCGGTGAATGAGAATTAAGCGTTGTTATTTCAAACTACTAAGATTTAAGACTTATTTGTTACTGCCTCAACACCTAGACTATCCTGACTGATACAGGGGGAAAACACATAATCCAATAAAAGGAAATTTTGAATAAAGAGAATTTATGTGACTTTCAAAGTTGCATAAGTCATCAAGCACAAGGTTAAAACTATAGCCCAGTTCCTGACCTATAATCCTTCAAATTAAAAACTGATTGATCTGCTTTACCTAAAAAAACTATACGTTTTTCCAGATGGGAAAAAGGATTTTTTTAAGTTTATTTATTTTTGAGAGAGAGAGAGAGGAGGAGGAGCAGAGAGAGAGGAGGACAGAGGATCCAAAGCAGGTTCTGCACTGAGAGCAGAGAGCCCAATGCGGGGCTCAAACTCACAAACCATAAGATCATGACCTGAGCCGAAGATGGATGCTTAACCCACTGAGCCACCCAGACACCCTGATGGGAAACATGATTTTAAGTCTACCTCACTATTATAAAAATAAAAGAATGTTATATGCATGAATCTCTTAAATTGCAGCAATAACAAAATTGTCACTTTTGAGTAAAAACTAGTATCACTAATAGTAACTTTCCTTCCACCAACTAAGTTTCCTAACTTTATGCTGGAAACTAAAGCTGGTCTTTAGGCATCCAACTCTTGATTTCAGCTCAGGTCATGGTCTCACGGTTCATGGGTTCAAGCCCCACATCGAGTTCTGCATTGACAGCATAGAGTCTACTTGGAATTCTCACTCTCCTCTCTCTCTCTCTCTCTCTCTGTCCCCTTCTCCCATTCACACACACACACTCTCTTTTCCTCAGAATAAATAAATAAACTTAAAAAAAAATAAAGCTTGTCTTAATGTTCAATCTTTGGGTGTAAGTTATGCTTTATCATTTTATTGTTAATTAGATACAATTTTTCTAAGGCTATTTTTAAGTAAAAATGGAAAAGGCTCCATTTTTTAAGTGGAAACTCATTCTGGCCAAAAGATTCCTTTGGTCTTTTAAAATGCAAAACAAATTTTGTATTAAAAGAACAATATATAATTAGATAACGTAAGAATAAAAAGGCATAAATTTGTGTTTCCCAAATACTCACACTCTGCCAAACAATGTCATTAAATCCATATAGGCCACAGTTACGCCTTGAAATACTAGTATTCAGGACTCAGCGTGGGTCTATAGAACTCATTTTAATTCAGGAAAAAGTACATGCATTTGTAAAAGTCTAAAATCTCTCATCCACTATATAGGTACAGTTCAAATGAAAGGATATGTTTTATTTTGGGATTTTTCTAGCAACCTTTATAGAGTATTTTTTCAAATTACCTACCAAATCAGTGAAAAGTATAGCACAATTTGTCACAGGGTGTGCCAGATCAGGCAATAGCATGAAGAGAAATTAAGAGGGAAAGAAATGGACTAATGTTTCAGATACTGCAAGATTATTCGTATTTAGGTCAAGAACAACCAAGCCCAAGTCACTGTAAAGAAACAAAGACAGCAAATCTTAATAGAACTTGAAAGCTCAGAACAAGTTGTTGTTGGTCAGATGTGTTGTCTCCTGGATCACAGTTCAATCTCTAGACACTGTACAGTTCATACAACACACTGTTTAAGTTTGTTTTACTTCCCTCTAGTCTGATGAGGGTATGGGGCCTATGGTATAAATGTATTTATTTACCAATTACAAAAATGTTTTCAGAGATAGCACTATTGGATTCAAACCTAATGGCCCCATCACGTGTAAGATGTTAGATCTCATCGTAAATATCCCTTCGCCACACACCCACTTAAATGTACAGCTTTACTTGTAGTATATCTGGACAGACTTCCAACTCAGTGCAGAGGAACACTGAGAATGTAGAACTGGCTACCTTATACATGCACAGCTGTATGGATGCCCTTTACACTGAGCATAATTTGGAGGAAAAAGCATCCTAGACAGATGTCTACTCCAGGGTTTATAAGAGTATGTGATACCATCCACACTTTTCACAGCTAACCCCTTGAAAACTGGGAGACAGACAAAGGAACCCAAACGTGAAGAGCATTCATTAAAAGATGTAAATAGCCAAGATCCATGCTGTTTTGTTTCAATCTTCTTTATACTGTTGAAAACAGGAAAGCCTCCTGTCATGCAGGCTCTGGGATTCTCAGGGCCCAATAAAGGTTAGTGACATTTTCAATTCATGTTTGTTTTCATTCTTCTGATCATGAACCCTGTGTCAGCCTGAGAAACCAGCTGAGCGTAATCCATAACCTTTTACAAGTGAAACATTAACTCAAAGCTCATTCTGATGTCTTTTTAATGTAATACAAAGGCAAAAGCAAAAACACGCGTAATATACATGATAAAAAAAAAAAAAAGACCACAGTAGCCAAGTGAGAAAGTTGGTTGAAACTTTTAAAACACAAAGATCCACCTACTTTGAGGTCAAATAACATTCATCAACACCAATGCTAGCCTTAAACTGAGGACAAATAAAAGTACACCAACCAAAGTAACATCCACATAGATAATCAAGAAGAAATTTCTAAAATAAAAAATTTTCCCATCAATTACTCATGCAGTGTTCATAATAGAATAGCCATGCACCACAAAAAATATTTTTTTCTTAATCCATAATTTGTATAAATGCATCACTCCTTGGGAGATAATCTTTTTAGCTAAATGGATGAGTATCTAAGCTGATCAAAACATACTGCTGCTTCATCTTCCCCAATACCCATACCCACTGCCCTATGAGGTTCTCAGCAACATAGACTATTAGGCTCAAATCTAAATTGCAATACAGAATATGGGTCCTAAGTCTTTCACTGATGTCAATAATTTAGCAGACTGAGGTGAGGTCTCCAAAATCATCTCCTGTGAGATAATGGGTATAATTTCTCCTAGAGAGTACATTCCTGACCAGATAGCTAAGAACCTGGCTTTGCTATCCCAATCATGACTCTTCATATCAGGGAACTAAGTGGAATGAATGTCAAAGACTTAAGGACACCAAAGAAGCAATTAAAAAGCAGAATCCAGTTGAATTACGCAATGGAGAAGCACTAGGCCTGAGCCATCAACTCACCAATATGTGCAGAAGGAAAAGATCCACATTTATACCGATGAGTGCCAGTTTACTATCCCAGACCAAGAAAAGACGGTGTATGAAAGTAAAACTTCTGTGGAACAGACACGATTTATTCATCAGAGATGAGTACCTCGGCAGGAGTTACACCAGACCACGAGGAGCCATCTGAAAGTACGAGAGCAAGAAACATGCAGACTGTGAAGATTTATATTCTTCATCCCTGTGTCTCCAACACAGACAGAGCATCAATGACTGAAAAGAATCCAGTGAATATAGCACAACCCAAAGTTTGAAAGTATCAGAAGGAGAAGGGCAGAAAATAGGCTAGGGATCCTAGTCTTTATTAACATTTATTTCATTAGCTCTAATTGCCTCATTATTATAAACATTATTATATTCATATTTGTTTCATCTCAAACTAATTTAATTGATAGAATTCTGTGTCCTTGCTATTATATGATACAATTAGCTCTCATTAGTTCACATTTCACTCACTTTCTCCTGACTGATTGCACTACATACTGATGCTCACTAATATCAATATGTAATGTAATCAGTTAGGAGTAAAATGTTGTTACAGTGTCTCCAAAACTATCATGCTTATCATTCTGATTGTCTCCAAAGTACCAATGTTCTTTCTATAATTTCTGTCTTAATAATGTAACATTCGCTGTTAATAATAAAACTTTAACTATAGTTATTGGCACATTGATTTACCATCATTTAAGTAAGTAAAGAGAGCAAATTATTAATATATTTAAAAAGACAAACTGTCATTTGCTCATGTAGCCTTTAAATCACAGAGAATGAAACCTCAAATAATTCTTTGGTCTTGTGAATCATAAGGCTTTTCCTTTCCTCTCCTTAATCTTTTGTTGTTGTTGTTGTTGTCGTCATTATGATCCTTCTGTAACCATGTGGAGAGCTTCAAGAAAGCAGGAACCTGCAGCTGATGCTTTTCCATGGGAGGTGAAGAGGTCCCTTGAATTGTGCTACTGTTAATTTGCCCTTTGAGCATCTACAGCAGGGAGCCTGTAATGACAGAAGCACAGCACAGAGATTTGTCTATCTGATTATTACATCAGAAATGCTAAAGACTAAAAGCGAAGAAAAGGGCAAAAGCCTTTTTGTAATGAATTTTATAAAATCCACTGGGCTTTCAGTGGAGCCCATTTGGAAATGCCCTGCTAGTTTACTCAGATAAAATATACACAGAGAACCTACATTCTCCTCCTGGACTATTTTAGTGCTATTACTTAGAACGTGAATCTGCACATACATTTATAAATGAAACACTTGCTCTCCTTTTTTCCTCCACCAAGAATTATACTCTGTATTTCCCACTAAACTATGGATCATTCTGAGCGAAATAATGGCACAAACAAACTCAACTGCGTTATTCCTCGAACAGAGCTCCTCAACAATACATATATTTAACAGTCTTTTCAACTGGTCTTGAGCAAGATCATAGGATTAAAAACAACAACAACAACAAAACGTTGAATGCCAGAAAACTTAAAGCAGCAAATGGCTTAATGGTTTTGATTTTTGAAAAGTTCAAAACAAAAATCATTTTACGTAAATAAAGAAAGAGGACAATTCTACACTACTTTTGCCAAGCTAAGTCCTACCTCAAATAATGGCAGAAGACATTTGAATACCATAGTTGCTATAATAATCCCTGTTTGAATCATGGTTTCCCTGAACTGGGTTAAGCCTTTAGACAGAAACTAATTGCTACAAACACTAATTTTCAAGTCCCTTTTGTTTCCCTTCGCAGGCACCTCTGGACGCAGAAGGTACCCAATTAGCAGAATTCATGGTCCTGATTGTGTATTGTGGGGCTAGCGTGTGAGCTGTATAAACACTGCTGATTACCATTCCTCTGTAATGGCTGATTTTTTGATTGCTTAATAGGGCCATCTATTCTGCATCAGGGCCTGGCAAAGCAGTTGGTGAAATCAGTTAGGTCACTTTTTTTCTGGTCCGAATAGCAGGAGGAGTCTGTGATGGTAGCAGTTGACTAAAAACATAATTACAGGCTATTTAATCGCATCTGTTTCCCCACTTAACATTGTTTGTTCAAGTTAGACATAGTTAAGTAAATCAAAAGGACAATAATGGCAAAAACACGAAAAAATTACTATTACATGGTTAAAACTCTAGGGCTCGGTATAATTACAGAAAACATAGCTTGCAATGATTTTTTTAAGGTACTAATTTTTATTAGCTTCCATTTTGCTTATTTGGTTGTTGCTAGTTTTTTAGGATCTATTTTTTTAAGATCCCATGTTATGTAAATAACTATTATTTGTCTGGCAGGACTGATTTCATGTGAAGAGTCCTACAGGGATGATATTGTTTATTATGATGATTTTTATGTGCTCATCCAGTGTTATAATTAGCAGTCAAGTAACTCCTATCCTGTTTTGTGATTAATAACTAATCCCATAAACACACCTTTCACTGCATAGGATTGTCTAATGGATGAGTCCAAGAGAGCGTCATACCCAAGGGCACCGCCATTCACTCTGAGTTGCCCCTTTCCTCCCTCTGAGTACCATACCTGTAATTTATCAATAACACAAAACTGCTCTACAATCAAAGGGATAAAACTGAAAGGCACCCAGACAGTCAGAGCTGCCAACAGGCATCGAGCCCATGTTCCAATGCCACTAAGCAGGCCATTGAATCCAGCAAGGATGATGAATCAATATCAGGTCAGATGAAATGAGAAGCAGCTGCTCTTTCAAAAAGACACTGCTCTCAGTACTATATATGTCATGTTTGTGTAACGACCTATAACCACAGGGGCCAGGTATTTTTTAAGCAGTCCACAGTACATGTTTAAAATAACCATCTTTTGTTAGTTGACACAACAGAGAAAGCTGTCTTTTGTACATCCAACAAGACTGCTACAATCCAATGCTTAACAGAGAAGAACTTACAACAGAGCCACTCTCAGCTCCCAGGTTGTCTGGAAGGTATCTGACAGAGTAGCTCTGTGCAAGGCCTGTAGGGAAGGAATGTCATTTCCTCAAAGTCTAATTGTCTTTCTTAAGGATGCTTCTCAGGACGAGGAGACTACAGTTTCAATACCAGTTTTAAATGAAGCAAGCGTATACACATTATGAATTTGAGTTTTTGATAAATACCTCTTGCCTGGCAAATCCAAATATATCTGACAGAATATACAACTTAAACTGATTTTAGGATTTTGTATAATTTTAAAGGATCTAGTTGTCTTTAATTGTGTGAAAATATCCTGAAAACAATCAGCACAGAGCACAGTTATCACAAATACAACTAATGAAATCTCAGTGATCTGCCAACTTATACAGAAAGTATCATCCTACAAAACATTATGCCCAGCTGGTAGCCATTATTTGTTTTGTTTTGTTTAAAGTATTTGTTTGTTTGTTTATTAAGTAAACTCCACCCCCGACATGGAGCTCGAACTCACAACTCAGATCAAGAGTCTCACATTTTACCAATTGAGCCAGCCAGGCACCCTGCCATTATTTGTTTAGTGTTAAAATATTTATTGAAGGCTAGACAGGTGCTAGACAGGTATTGAGGTTTTAAGAACAGAACACTGAAGACGGCACGGTGCCTGACTTCAGGGAACTTACAGTCCAGTGATGGAGACAGACATAAATCAATAAGTAATCATTGAATCTGTGATAAGGTGTATGAAGGAAATATATAATGCCCCACAATGGAATGACCAGGAAAGTTATTTCAGAGAAGTTGTTTTGGAGATCCCTTTTTAGCTGAGCCCTCAGAGAAGGAAAGGAGCCAGCCATGTGAAGACCAGGGCCTAGTGGACAGTGGGAAAGCAGACAATTCCAGGCAGACCAAGGGCATGTACACAGACCCTAAATTGGGAAAGATGTCCCAGGTTTGAGGGATCAGACAACATCTATTATGACTGCATCACGGGTGGTAAAGAGAGAATCACCACATGAGAAAGGAGTGGTGGGCAGGGAAAGACCAAGCAGGTCCAAATAAGTCAAGTTAAGGTGCCCAGTTGAATCCAACATCCAGCAAGAGATTCTAAGTAGGAGAGCACTACAGTCTGATTTGGATTGTGAAAAATAACTCTTCCATGAGAGAATAAATCATAAGTGGAAAGATTGGAAATGGTGGAACCAAACAGGAAGCTCGTAGTCCAGGCAAGAGGAGGGGGGGGGGGGTGTTACCTAGAACTCAGGTGTAGAGCATGAATATGGAGAGAACTAGGGTGTGGATTGTGGAGATGGAAAGAAGTAAGCATGTTTGAGAAATATTTCAGAGATAAAATGAAAGATTTCATGTGTGTCTTTCACATGTGTCTTTCAAGTCTCTCCAACTAGATTGGAATCTCTTAGGGAGATTGGAATCTCTTAGAAGAACTTCAGACTTCTTTGTAAACTCTAAACTCCATCTGTGCATGGTAGGTTCTTAAAAAGGATTTTTTAAGTAATTGATTTGTCTGAAGTCAAGTCAGACATTCAGTCGAAACCAGGACCCTGGCCTCCTGATTTCCACCTCCATAGCTTTTCCACTACTGGAGCTAGCTGGTCTGCCCTGAAGAGAACTTACTTTAATGTTATCATGGGAGAATGCTAAGGCCTGAGGCATCTCAGCAACAGGCCTGATGGGAAGAAACAGAGACAGTGTCTTGGTGGGACAGAGCCCCGTAAGATGGCCAGCAATTCAATACCTACCATCCAGGGGGCACAAACATAGACCAGCACCAACAGCTGCAGAGTATTCTGGTAGGCAGCTCACTGTCAAAGGAGGGGCACAGAGTCAGCCAGATTCCACATCAAGAAGACCAAAGCCTAGTCCTGAGGACTATGCCATCCAGTTTCTGATTTACATCCTGCCCTGTCATAATCAATCAGAAACTGGGGTGATGCTAAGCAGCACATATATGAGAAGCATGAAGGGAAGGCAGAGAATTCAGTCAGCAAATATTTATTGTATACCTCCAATAGACAGGCACTAGTCTAGGTGCAGGGCTAAGGCAATGAACTAAAGTTTCTGCTTTCAAGGAAGTTATATTCCAGTATGGGAGGTAGAAAATAAAACACATAAATAACATATTCGATTAAAAAGAAAAGTATGCTATAAAAAAAAAAAAAAAAAAAAAAAAAAAAACCTTGGAAATGGTGGGTGGTTCAGTCTGGCCCAGATTTAGGGTTATGGTAGAAAAACAGAGGAGGGAAGACTTAAGCAAAAACGTGATAGAAAGTAAGTTGGGATGAGAGCTGATGAGCTGCAAAAATACAAACGAAATGGAGGTCATGGTGATGACAACAAAGAGACTCGGCTGGGAGTGAAGAGTAACAGAAGAAAAGAATACTACAGTTCCAGAGAATTGGAGCTGGAGGGGTAAGATTGCCTAAATCGATTCCTTAATCTTACAATGACATGAGATGGACTAGCTGTGAGCCAGGGGGAGGAGCTATGAGCCTGGGATCTCTGCCATCCTCTTTTCTCCCCCTGTTGCTGGATTCCAGCATCCCCATGCCATCCTGCCTCCCCATGGCTGATGGTGGCTCTAAAAAAGAATTCCAGCTTTGAGACCTTAGTGGCAGAGCAAATCTGAGTGACAGGTATAATCTGAGCTGTGACTAGCCTTGTGAGTGACTAAAGTGTCTACAGAGTAATGAATTCTCATTAGCTAATCATCTGCTATGTGCTGGTATGCATCACATACTTCTCAACCCTCTCAACAACCCTGTAATGTAGGTATTATCGCCATACAACAGATGTAAAGACCCAAGACCCAAGGTTACATGGTTGGGAAGGATTCAAATCTGTGTACATCTAACTCTAAAGCCCATGTCCTTTCTATTATGCCACACAATCTCCCAGGATATGCTCAGCATGATTAAACAAAAGGGGGGGGGGCATTAGGGAAGTTGGGAATAGGGAAATTGAGAGACAAGTGACAATGTCCTTAATCTTGAACTCTCATTGCAGACAAGAGGATTGGGGGCGATGCTTCCATACGATGTGCTGAGGTCAAGGGGTTGGCAGAATCAATACTGTGGATGTTGAAGTTTCTGACGATGAGGTCATTAGGTGGTATCAGCCTAAGTTCCTATGTAGAACATGTGTATGTGTTTGTGTGTGTGTGTGTACACATGAATACACACGTAAGCAAGGAAGAAGGAGCTTATCATGCTTTGATTTTGAAAATTACCCAATAAATTTCATAGATGCATATGTGAAGAATCCAATTAAATAATAAATGTTCTGGAATAGGAAAACAAGAATAAAGCCCATTTGCTACCAAAGACACCAGCAAAATAGTATAGGTTTTTGTGTTTATTTATTTTGAAAAAGAGAGAGTGTGTGAGCATGAGTGGTGGAAGGCAAGAGAGAGAGAGAGAGAGAGAGAGAGAGAGAGAATGAATCCCAAGCAGGCTCTGTACTGTCAGCACAGAGCCCAAATCAGGATTCGATCTCATGAACTGGGAGATCATCACCTGAGCCGAAATCAAGTCAGACTCTTCTAACTGACCAAGCCACCCAGGCACCCCAAAAGTATAGGTTTTTAATACTCCCAAATTAAAGGTTAGGAGCTGACTCTGTTCTTTGGTATGAGAAGCCATTGACCAAAGTCTCAAATGGCCGCCTCCAAGAACACTCTGGACAATGTCTTCTGGCAGCAGGTGCCTGCAAGCCCACAGGGTCTCAGTTCCTCTTGGCCCTCCCTTTCTTTCTGCAGAATAATGGAGAATGATGATTTCCTCAGTGACTCTCAAAGTGTGGTCCCACACCACCAACAGCAGCATCTCCTATAACTTGGAATTGTGAAACCTCGGGGCTCTCCTCAGACCTAGTAAATCCAAAACTCTGGGGGTGGGGCCCAGCACTCTGTGGTTTAACAAGACCTCCAGGTGAATCTGATAAATGCCGACACTTAAGAACACTGGCTCTGCCCAAAACTTCTCCCAGGATCAGAAGATAATCTGGAGGCAGGAGATACCAAGCCGGTAATCAGGAGTTACTTAGGAAAATAAGAAGCTCTGTGTAAGCATCTTGTTTTCAACATTTAAATCCTTCTTAGATGGTCTGTGGTGAAAATGTCAAATCGATTCTCCTAAATCACCAGATAACACCTCCAAGAAAGCACAAGGCTATAGAGATTATGAAAAGTATCTTACGTTAGAGGGCTCAGTTTTCAAGCAAAAAGAAAGCTCAAATTTTTATCACAGAATCATGCATTTTATTCTGCAGGAGAGGCTTTCAGTCAACCTTTAGCAAGAGGGAGCATCAGCCATGTAGGAAAGCCTGTTGGCAAGCAGATGGAGGGGGTTTAGGGTGGTGAAACGGTGATGGGAGACACTAATATAAAGACCAGCAGAAGCAATCGAACTACCAGCTACTCCAGACGGCAACTGTAGCCTCCACTCCATCACGGTAAAACAATTAATGTTCCTAATGATACTCATTCCTCAACGAAAAGCTAAATTATGCTCAGCATACTCTTCAAAATGACCAATTCCACTAAAACCTTGTAAGTGATGCTTAAGGGATAAACTTTAGTTATCTGGAAAGCTAACATTTAAAACATGTTTTTCACCAATGCCAGACAAATGACGCCTTTTATGAATTTTTGTATCAATCCTAGAGAAAGAAGTGATGATAGGAAAAACATGGGGAAGGAATTTGAATCCCGGTCATTGGTTGTAACACCAAAAGACTGTGACAGGGGACAAGTTATTATCTGTAATTTATCTGGGTAGTTTGTTCATTTCTATGTAAAAATAGAATAAGTAAGCTATAATGTCCCTTACAGCTTTAAAAATCTTAATCTGTTGTGTGCATTTACACTTTTGTTGCCCTCTAGGGCAAGAAATTTTTGCCCTTAAAACTATCTCACCTGAGAATCTACAAATTCCCTCAGGAAACTGTTCCTTCTCATACTCTCTGTCCTTAGAAGTTGGAGGATTTAACAATTCACGGTAAGTGGTTACAGTTGTGAACTTCAATGTTCTTGGAAAAGGAATGTCATACTATATTGTATTTTTTCCAAGAAATTGTTTAATCTATATAAGTTATTTGACTCGGTCATTAGTGATCTTTGTGCTAAGATAGCTACTAATCAAATTCTGGCAGAATATAAGTACCATCGAGAAGAAAGCATACAGATCTGTCTTCTGAGAAGTACGTATTTTTCTTTCTGGTTGAGCAATGTTATGCAACACATGCTTCCAACTGGCTTTCTATCAAGGAAAATCATTAAAGATGAAATGCTCTAAGGGACATGATCATAGAAGCCTGAGATGCTTGTAAGTAATTACATTCATGCTGATAATTAGAAGCAATAGTCTGTGTAGTGGATATAGTAAATCACCCTTTACCACTGGTCTTGGATTTGATTTCTCCAAGGAATGCCAAGAAAAGCCTTTATTTAGCAGCAGTTTATGCTTCACTCAATCCACTTATTTTGTAATGCAAAAAGGAGAGTCTGAAGAAAGAGAATGGGCACCTTGACATTTTAACTGCTTTGTTTTTAATGAAAATTTTCTTCTTTGAAGCGAATATAAAGCAGGTATGGGCAACAAGCCAGTAAGTGCTTATTCATCACCTAATAGCCCCACCGTGTCCTAAAATGCCTTAACTCACACTTTAAAATGTCCTCATTAGATTTCTCCACTAGCTGGTATACCATGCTCATACAAATTAAAGCATTTCTTAGCAGCCCAAACAGTAGCACACACATATACACAAGAAAAGTGTATACCCGTGACCTTGGTACCAGGATCCAATGCTCAGAATTTAAGAATAATAGTTGCCTCCAAAGCTATCACTAGATAATGTACATATATATAGGGATGTAGTATATACATGAATAGAGCAATTTGTCGGAATTGATGTTTCTCGCCCAACAGCACATTGACTGTGGTGAACTTGAAATAAAACTGACAGTAATTCTCTTTCTTATTTTACAGTAGATCTGTTGCCTGTAATCACTGTGGGCAAAAATTTGTTATAATTTCACTTCTTAATCAAATGGACGTTCAAAGAGCAGAGAGGGCACTAAACCAAAGAGACACTTCTAGGTCCTTAGCCGGTCTCAAATACTTAATACTATGGTTCTCCCCCTGCCCCTTGAAACTCTATTTTGGATCTCCAGTGGCTTTCTCTACTAGTTATCATTTCTCTCTTCCCCTTGACTGGCCCCCACTGCCAGCCCTTGAACCATACAAATTCTTCAGTTTTCTCCCCAGCCCTATTTTTGCCCTCTACTCTGTCCCCAAGAGGAGGCAGCATCTTTTAGTGAAATCAAATAAACCTGGGTGCAAATCTCAGTTTTACCATCCTCTTGCTGTGTTACCATGGCTTCAGCTTTCACTCCAAACTTCCCTCACTGGGTCTGCGTGAGGATTAAGTGAGATCAGGTGTCTAAGCACTGGGCAGAGAGCCTCCCTCATAAACACATACTCAATGAATTTATGTCCTTCCTCTTTTCTCTCCTTCTCCAGGCAAATGCTTCTACTCTCTCGGAAAAGTCTCCACAGAAAATTCTTCAGTACATGAGTGTTCCCTATATGTAGATGATGACCAAATCTATGCATCCAGCTCATATCCCCATAACCATCAGCCTGCTGACACTGGTCCCACAGAAACCTAAAATTCAGCACATCTAAAGCTAATCATTATTGAGTGACCTACCCCATGGTTGGGAGTTGAATTGTGTCTACCTGAAAATTCATATATGATAAAGTCCTAACCCCCAGTACCTCACAATATAATGTTATTTGGATATAGGCTCATTGCAGATACAATTAGTTAAAATGATATAATACTGGAGTAGAGTGAGCCTCTAATCCAATGTCACTGTGTCCCTATAAAAAGGAGAGATTTGGACACAGAAACCCACAATGGGACAACACCATGTGAAGATAAGAATTACACTGCCATGAGCTAAGGAACTTCCAAAAGCTAAGAGAGAAGCCTGGAATAGGCCTAGAGCCTTCAGAGGGCACCAACCCTGTGACATCTTGATCATGGACTTCTAGCCTTCAGAACTATCAGGTACAAGTTTCTACTGGTTAAACCACCCAGTCTGTGGTGTTATGTCAGCCCTAAGAAACTAATTCACCCGTCCTGAGGCCCCTCCACCCCCAGCTCAGCCCTGCTCTCAAGTTCCCACTTCAGTGATGAACCACAAGGTCATCTTTCAGCCACCTGAGTTCAGGTCATCTTTGACTCATCCTTTTTCCTCCACCATCTCAGCCATCTTGTACCAAATCCTTTCAGCTCTCCCCAGGAAATAACTTTCTCATCTTTTCTCCCTTCCTTCTGACGCAGGCAGAGTTTGTCTCATTGTCTTTCATCAGGCAACAACATAATTGGTTTTTTGACCTTACTATAATGTACTTCCTTCTCTTTAATGCAGCTTCCACACTGCCACCAGACTCATTTTTCAAAATCACAGATCACAGACCTTTAACGGCCCTTACAATTTGACCTCAATCCACCTTTTTGTTCCATCTTACATTGTTCTCTTTCTAACCTCACATCCCACCCTGTACCCCCACTATAACAGCACATCCCATCCTCAGACGCTGGGCAATTCTGCCACCCCCCACACCTTCACGCCCATGTGCCTTTGCTGGTGCTTTTTATCTGCTTGGAATACCCTGTGTCTTTCTTCTTTAAAAGCCAAAATATTTAAAAGCCTATCAAGAATAGGGATAAGATAAGAAGCAAAGGCTGGGTATTGTAAAGAATCAATCAGCGAACAACAGTTAGAAGGAAAAGATGGTTGAAAGGTTTTCATTTTGATTATAAGTGTCATTGAACATTGTTCAGACACCTAAATCTCTTTCTGGGCAATTGTCCCCATATGTAACACTCTATAAATTAGACAACTATAATGGTATGTCTTAGTTTGTACTTGTATGACACCATCAAGTTTGAAACACTGAGTATACGAGATCTCCAATGGCAAAACCAAGTAGGAAAAATTCTAACACAGCTAGCACTTAACAAATGCCTCGAGCGAAATGTGTCTGCCTGTTAGCAGGGAAGCAACCTGTGTGCCTAATCACATTACAGCAGAAGTTACATTTTAATCCAGAATATTTCATTTATGTGAAAAATATAAAGTCTCTCTTGGAAAATTATCCATGTTCCATATGTAGGAGGCATTCCATTTTTAGTTTCCATCCTCACATTTGTGATTTGCCTAAAAATTCTGCCATTTACAAGGTAGTTAACCCATTCTTCTTTAGGAGCATTGTAAAGAAGTTTTTTCAAGGCCTCTCACTCTGACCATCAGCCCCCTTCATCCTTCTCTTGAACCTAATAAAAAATACAAACGTTGCTATGACTAAAATCTAGACTATTCCACCAGCTTAAATCCCATATATGCTGTGGAATCCAGAATGATTTCGTCCTAACACTCCAACTCCATGGCATGGATTCAAATGATGTGATCTCTGAGGCCTTTGAAAAATCTAACATTTATATTCCTTACATGAAACACACAAAAAGGATTTGTCTACTCAACGTTCCACAAACAGCTCTACTGCATCCCAGATTCAAGCCTAAACCTTCCAAATTGAAATCCAATCACTGTCCCACTGCAGGAAATGAAACCATTGATAACATCTTACTGCACTAACCCCCTTCCCAGACACATAAACTGTGGTGTGGCCTGTGGCCCATCCAATTCTGCATCCTCCTGATTTCCTTCATGATTCAATGCCATTAATTCCCTTTTACCATTCTGGGCAGAGCAGGGTGGTGGTGAGGATTGAAGAAAAACAATTTTCGGAAGAATTTTTCAAAGTGGCTCCATCAAAGTGGCAAAAGGTAGTATTTATAATCATCATGGTAATAAACAGCATTATTACACCGTTGACCTTTGAGTTTGTAAGAAAAGCTTTCAGCCTACAAACATGAACTAATGAAAACTGAATTTTAAAGCCACGTGCTCTTCTCACACTCCCATCCCTGGACGCTATGCGTCCTTTTCCTCTTCTTTGTTAAAGTTCAAGTGCGGGTAACATTTGAAGCTTAAGTCTGATGCAAAACAAAGCAGTTTGGGCTTCTCTCTCTCTCTCTCTCTCTCTCTCTCTCACTCTCTCTCTCTCTCTGCCCATCCCCTGCTTGTGTTCTCTCTCTCTCTCAAAATAAATTAAAAAATATTTTTAAAAAATAAATCAGATATTTTATGAATTGCAAAATTAAAAGGTCCTCATTGAAGAAGGGCCCACCATGTTCATCCCGCCCACCCCCCACTCCCCAAAACACAGAGCCGCTTAACTGGCTCCAGTCTTCCTCCTTTTCTCTCATTTCTAATCACGTCCTCATGAAGTTAGGAGGAACATTTTTAGTTTAATGAATCTTAGTAGTTTTATCGTTTAACTTAACTCAGATGCTTTCACTTTTTATAAACTATGCTTCCACTGGTATTTTTAAAATCCGTTTTTAAACTTTTTTTTTCTAAGTTTTGAATACAACTTCTCTGAATTTACACAGACCTTGTTTGCCAAACTAAAAGATGCTGTGCATTTGCATGCAGGCCTTCAGAGTCACCAAGGGAAGCAAACCGGAAGTGTGCTTTTGCTTCGCCATGAGGAGGTCACAAGTACTTCCTACCTTCACACACACACACACACACACACACACACACACACACACACACACCCCTTACTGACATGTCTGGACGCCTCAGAGCTTTTAAGGAGATTTGGCTGGGACTCCAAATGGTACAAGATTTCACACCAACACTTAATTTTCTAGTATTGACGACAAAAATCCAAACAGAAAAAATTTTAAATTGCTAGGATTTCAATATATGCTTACGTCAGATCTCCTATTACCTCAATAGGCCTCCATTGATCTGTAAAGCTATTTTCACTTTTCTCCATCTCTCTCTTCCTACCTGCTGCTGGGTGAAAATTAAATACAAGTACTCTATTTTAAAAGACAACTATGCTATTGTGCTTGAAGCCCTTAGAAATGGTTTATTCCTTTTCAAGCTTTCATTCAAATTTACTTTCTCTGGAATAGTGGGACATAGTTCTTTATTTCTCTCTGCCCTAGATGGCAGGGACCTAAATTGCAAGAATTAGTTCTAAGAGGGCATTTAACGGTGCTGAAGTTTGCTTTCATACCACACTCTACATCAAAGCACCAATCTTCAAGGGCCAGTTATATTCCTTTTATATAAGTTTATGAATTGTTCTACATTTTGTTACATCTTCAGTTTTAAATAACAATTTCCTCATATAAAAACACTGAGTAGTCTGTGAAAGATGCTGAAACATTCAGTGTATGATCCTTCATGGCAAAGCATGTGACTGTGTACGAACTTACTAACATTTCATCTTCCTACAGGAAATGAAGTTCACTTTTCTTCCTATAAAATAAATGAAATGGACCCACATGTCTGAAAAAGAGACAAATGGAAAAGAACAAAAACTTTTAAACTAAGAGTTAAAAATGAGACTGTTTAGGGCCACCTGGTTGGCTCAGTTGGTGGATCATGTGACTCTTGATCTCGGGGTTGTGAGTTCGAGCCCCACATAGGGGGTAGAGATTACTTAAAACTAAAATCTTAAAAAAAATGAGACAGTTGAAAAATAATGTGGTGTATATCATTATCTCCATTTTACCCGAGGACACTGAAGCTCAGAGACAGGACCAGCTGGATAACGTATAGGGTCCTGAACAAAATGAAAATGTAGGGCTCTTGGGGCGCCTGGGTGGCTCAGTCGGTTGAGCGTCCAACTTCGGCTCAGGTCATGATCTCACAGTTTGCGGGTTCAAGCCCCACATCAGTCTCTGTGCTGACCTCTTGCTCAGAGCCTGGAGCCTGCTTCAGATTCTGTGTGTCCTCTCTATGCCCCTCCCCCGCTCACGCTTTGTCTCACTCTGTTTCTCAAAAATAAATAAATGTTTAAAAAAATTAAAAAAAAAAAAAGAAAAGAAAATGTAGGGCCCTTGTTCAAAAATCATTAAGAATTTCAAGACAGTGGTGGCAGAGCATTAACCCAGGCACAAGGCTCTGTGTGACTGCACAGGTTGCATATATAAGATGTTCCTACTCAGAGAAGTTAACATAAAATCAGCAGCTTAACACGTAGTTGGAATTCAAACCCTGGTGGTTTGACTTCAAAATTAGAACTCTCGCTCTTAGACACAAATAATAAACATCATTTACTGGGTGTTTTCCATAGGCTGAGCATGAAAGATCATCTCATATAATCCATGCAGTAATCTAATTAGATGGTCATTGTTATCCCATTTTGCAGATGAGTACCTCGAACACTGAAGTATACAGTTGCTATTTTTTTTGGGCTACTCAGCATCCATTACTCCTTATTTTTAAGGTTTATTTATTTATTTTGAGAGAGAGAGAGAGCATGCAAGTGCATGCATGCAGGGAGGGACAGAGAGAGAGAGGAAGAAAGAATACCAAGCAGGCTCCCCTGACAGGCCAGAGCCCAACTTCTGGTTCAGTCCCACGAACCATGAGATCTTGAGCCAAAACCAAGAGTCGGACGCTCAACCGACTTAGCCACCCAGGTGCTCCTTCATTATTCCTTCTTAATAGCACATCAATTTCCTTTTGAAGAATTACCTTCAGCAGACCATAAGCACCCTGAGGGCAAGGACATTTTCTTATTCTCGAACAAGTGGCCAGAACAGTAGTAAATAATTGACAATAAATGTTTGCTGATTTAGATGTGCGCACTGTTTTCCCACAACAACAGTCAAGGGTGCTCCAGACTTCTGTGCTCAGATCCTCCTGCTACCATAGGGGCACATGTACCCCAATGTTTATACCAGCACTTTCAACAATAGCCAAATTATGGAAAGAGCCTAAATGTCCATCAACTGACGAATGGATAAAGAAGATGTGGTTTATATATACAATGGAATACTACTTGGCAATGAGAAAGAATGAAATCTGGCCATTTGCAGCAACGTGGATGGAACTGGAGGATATTATGCTAAGTGAAATAAGTCAGGCAGAGAAAGACAGATACCATATATTTTCATTCATATGTGGATCCTGAGAAACTTAACAGAAGACCATGCAGGAGGGGAAGAGGAAAAAAAAAGATACAGAGGGGGAGGGAGGCAAACCATAAGAGAGTCTTAAATACTGAGAACAAACTGAGGGTTGATGGGGGTGGGGAGAGGGGAAAAAGTGGGTGATGAGCATTGAGGAGGGCACCTGTTGGGATGAGCACCGGGTGTTGTATGGAAACCAATTTGACAATAAATTATATTTTAAAAAAAAAAAAAAAGATCCTCCTGCTACCACTGACACAGTGAGATGGGGAAGATAGCACATGGCCCTAAGCTAGCAGTCTCTGGAACCTTGACTCTTAAGTACGATGCCAAAAACACAGACCAGTTAGAGCTTGATGGTTCCAGTGTCCTCGCCTGACAAGAATAGTGGCCCATGCTTTTTTTGCACAGGTTCTGCCTGATTCAAACCTCAGTCTCTAGCCTTCTCATTATATGTACATGCTACTCCCTATATCTGAGCCAGGAGTCCCCAAGACCACCCTCAGTTTTGAAGCTAGAACTCCCCTCTCAGAAAAGCTGCTATACTCACCATTATGGTTTATTACAGCAAAAGGATACAGATTAAAATCAGCACAAGGAGTGACTGGGTGGCTCAGTGGGTTAAGTGTGGGATTTGGGCTCAGGTCATGATCTCATGGTTCATGAGTTTGAGCCCTACATCAGGCTCTCTGTTGTCAGTGCAGAGCCCACTTTGGATCCTTTGACACCCTCTCTCTCTCTCTCTCTCTGCCCCTCACCCACTTGTTCTCTCTCTCTCTCTCTCTCTCTCTCAAATATAAATAAACATTTAAAAATATGTTTTAGAAAATCAGCAAGAGATAAAGGCACAGAGGGTGGAGTCCAGGAAGAAACAGGAGCCTCTCCTGGTAGAGCTGTATGGACAGTGCTTAATTCTCCCAATAGTGATGTGTGACAACACAAATGAGTTGTCATCCAAGAAAGCTCACCAACGAAGCCTTGGTGTCCACGGTTCTTATGAGGGTAAGTCACTCAGGCATGCATCTGACTTAGATATAGGAAATAGCGTGTGACTGACCGTAGCTACTCAGTCTCCAGCCCCACAGAGGTCAGTGTGGCCCAAGGCCTTGGTGAATTAAAACAGTTGTTCACCATAAGTCACACTGTTAGCAGAAACTATCTGGTCACACTGAGACAGCATGGCCCAAAGCACAAAGACACAAAAACACTCTTCTCAGGCAGGATATTCCAAGGACTCAGAGGTTATCTGCCAGAGCCTGTCATCAAGGGCCAGTCCTTCTGACGACAGGACTTCAGAACTTTCTTTGGAATGTGCAGAACTTAAGCAGCCTGGGCCTGCTGAGCCTTTCACTACACAACATCCGATAATGTTGCTTAAATTAAGTAGATGTTATTTCTGTTGCTTGTACCCAGAGAACCTATACAATCACACAGCTAATGACTATAGACCTAAAATGTAAGTTCAAGTCTTCCTGATTCTAACATCTAAGCCACTCAGAATTTGTCATTACAGGTTACCATTTGTAAGAGGAATTTTTAACTAGAACCCTAATGGTCTATAAAAATTAAGGTACCACTCAGCAATCCTACTTCTTAGAATTTACCCTAAAGAAACAGTGAGTGAATACAAAGATGGGTTTACAAATACACTTATTACAGCATTATTTGTATGATACAAAATTAGAAACAATGTGTACATCCAACTAATAGGTAATTAGTTAAATCAAAAGTTGGCAAACTTTCTCTGAAAAGGGCCATATAGTAAATACTTTCAGCTTCACAGGCTGTACAGTTTCTGTTACAACTACTCAACTCTGCCATTGTGGCACGAAAGCAGCCACAGACAATACATAAACAAATGAGTATGGGTGTGTTCCAATAAAACATGAACAGACCAAAGAGGTGGCAGGATTTGGTCAGCAGGCCATAGTTTGCCAACCCCTGGGTTCAGTTATAATATATATTATTATACACAACAGAATACTATTCAGTCATTTTTAAACTTTTTTTTAATGTTTATTTATTTTTGAGAGACAGAGAGAGAGAGAGAGCGTGAGTGGGGGAGGGACAGAAAGAGGGAGACACAGAATCTGAAGCAGGCTCCAGGCTCTGAGCTCTCAGCACAGAGACTGATGCAGGGCTCAAACTCATGAGCTGCAAGATCATGACCCGAAGTTGGACACTTAACTGACTGAGCCACCAGGCGCCCCCTATTCTGTCATTTAAAAAAAATTAAGTATATCTATATATGCAGAAATGAAGAAATGTCTCTGACACACAACTAAGTGATTAAGTAAAACATGGAATCATGGGGCACCTGGGTGTCTCAGTTGTTGTTGTTTTTTTTTAACATTTTTAATGTTTACTTATTTTTGAGAGGGAGAGACAGAGAATGAGCAGGGGAGGGGCAGAGAGAGAGGGAGACACAGAATCTGAAGCAGGCTCCAGGCTCTGAGCTGTCAGCCCAGAGCACGACTTGGGGCTTGAACCCACCAGCTGAGTCATGAGATCATGACCTGAGGTGAAGTCAGACACTTAACCAACTGAGCCACCCAGGCGCCCCTAAGTCAGTTAAGTATCCGACTCTTGATTTCAGCTCAGGTCATGATCTCATGGTCTGTGGTATCAAGCCCCGCATCGGGCTCTGTACAGAGCCTGCTTGGAATTGTCTCCCTCTCTCTCTACCCTTCCCCCACTCATGCTCTTTCTCTCTCTAAAACAAAACAAAACAAAACAAAACAAAAACTGTGGAATCATACCACACATACAACTTAGAGGGGAAAAGATTCGTGTACACATAAGAAAACTGTTAGAATGATGTGCATGAGGCTGTCAATAGTTATCTCTGGAAGGCTAGAATTATGTGGGACTTTTCACTTACTATATCGTACATTTCTATATTGTTTGAAATTTTTTACCATAAACATGATATTTATAATCAGACAGAAAAATCCATTTCAAAAAAAAAAAAAAAAAAGCTTAAGGCTCTGGCCAAAACACCTCCTTAATCCCACACTAAGTTATTCAGGCTTCTAATAAGTAAGAAATCCTGAATACAGGACAAGCTTCTAGTTTAGGAGCAGCTCTCCCAGCTTCACAGGCGTGAAGATGCCATGTACTCCTTAAAGTCCTTTCCAAGCTGAGCTTCTAGAGAATTCTTCTAGAACCTTAAGGCTAATGTTCTTTTTCTCTTCACATCACAATAAATAACCTACTAGCAGCCTTCTCTCAAACGGAATAGATTTTTAGCCACCCCAAAAATATGTGAACCTTGATAGGAAAGATAGTATATTGTGATTTTGGACAAATAATCTGTATTTATGGCTCTGAGACACTAGTAATGCTTAGAATTCCAGTTACTATCCATATACCATTTCTAAAATATTATACAAGTACCTGCAACCGAGCTGCTAGAATTAACAAACCAGCAGCACTAAGGCACTCAGTCCTTAGGAGCTAAAGATATAACACCTTCTTGAATTGAATTTATATGCTGCATAAATTCACATACAATACGCAAAGTGTCCAATGCTAAGTGCCTTAGGATATACAAAAACAGATAAACACAATCCATCTTAACAGCGTCTCATTTATTATTTATTTATTTTTTTTATGACTGCTAACTTTGCTTATAGTTTAGAGAAGAGCAAAAGACAAGAACACAAAACTTCTTTGCAGACTCTGTTTACTTGCAAGGAGTCATTTTGCACCAGTAGCTGTCTTTCATAAGGAAAGTCCAGCCAGTGCTACCAGCCACTGCCCACTGGAGGCTGGGTTTTCTCTCTCAACCACAGTGTCATGTGATTTCAGACTAATCCCACATGTTCTAGAATTACTTGTATTAGATATTCTATCTGGAACTAGTCTTATTTTTAAGTGTTTTTTAAAAGATGTTTTTTTATTAAAAGATTGTTTCTAACTATATTACTTGTCAAAAAGATGATGGCTTAGTATCTCCATGCTATTAACGTAAGAAAACGAATTTGTGGATAAGTTGCTTAGAGCCAATCAAAAAAAGTCTCCCTTTCTGTTAATTGGATAATTAATGGCATTTTTAAAACTAGCACTGATCCAAGTACCTTTTATGTTCATTGGCAGATTGATTATCTATGAAGAAGTTCTCTGTTATCTTTATTATCCATTTGGATGAGAAGGAAGGCCTTGGGGAAGGGACAAAGGATTAGCTTTGTTTACACCCGACTCTACCCTTTCACATTCAGCCTCCTTTGTGAGTTGGCTGTGATTTGAGTCTTAGGGAGAAGGGATGAATCTTGAAGAAGATCTTTAATAGAATTAAAATCTATTTCAGGCATCGAAAATAGAATTCTGATTATGTCCTTGCATCCATGGTTTCCTAGGGGTAAGGGGAAAATAAAACTCTACCCATTTGCCTTTTTTATCTGTCAGGCTTCTTTTCTGTCTCCCTATCTTCCCACCCCCACCTCCATCCCTCTCATATTTCTATGACTAAAAAACAAAACCATGGGCTGGTTACTGCAACAGTATCATTTATTTGTGTTCTTCAAGCAGCCTGCAACACAGCCAGAAGATAATGGACACCTCATTTATTCAAGCTCTGAATGATCATATTTAATTCCCTGTGACAGCTGTCTTCCCCACATTAGCATTGCAAATAAGTTCGGTTTTGTAATGGCCTTCTATTGAACATGATTCAATTATGTGTGGTCCGTATCGAGGCAGGATACGGTCTTAGTATCTATAGCAATATTTCTGCAAGCTGCTGCTCTTTACACTGCTCACATTTAAGCTGGCTGTTTACCACAATGCTTTCCTTGAACTGTATTGAACTCCCTACACTTTCAAATAAAATAAAGAGGAATGAATGTAATTTGAAAAAGCAGTCACTGGGCATATAGATATTACGTACCTCCTCCCCTTTTACATATGTAATCAACCTGGAAGCACTTGGAAAAAATTGCCGATTGTCCCATTTTAAAACCCAGATAATAAAATCATTACGGCCAATTAAACGATTAGACGATGCTAGGGGTTCAAAGTCTGGTTTTGCATATCACTAACACACTATTAGCCATAAGGCAATCAGTCCGAATTCAGAGTCATTTTCATGCGATGGAGGTGAGAAACCTATGCATGGGGAAAAAAGCAGCTTCTTCATGGACTGAAGGAAGATGTCAAGGGGACCTGATCTTAGCAAGGGGTGAAATGTGGCCCCTCCAGCCTCAAAAATGTACAACTCACTCAGTGGCCTGCCTCCAGAGGTTCCTCTGTAGATATAGCCACCACCTGGGTTTCCCTGGGGTCCCCCGCCCTTGGCAGCTGTGGAACCAGCATGCAATATAGGAAGACAGAAGAAAGAAGCAGCTGGGTGGGAGAGTGGGGCTGCCTACTCAGACTCCACAAGATGTCATCGCAGACCATGTGTCAAAGGGATTCTGAGGCCACCTGGGCTGACTGCCCAGAGCAATTCATGGTCTCCCAAGGCTCTGAAGGCTCTTTTGGCAGCTCCTTATGTCCTGATGTTAGAAGGAACAACAGGTGGAATGACTCGCCTAGACAGGACTCCTGACTTTCCTCCTACCAAAGAGGAGTAAATGCGGTCAGCTTCCCCCCCAGGGTGGGAAGTAGATAGAAACTTGGCAGCCTTGGCTCAGCCCTTCCCTGCTTTGGTTCTGTCTGCCTGTAGGGAGGGTATGTTGTGGTCTGGTGCCCTGGCCATGTGGGAGCTCAGAGAGGCAGAGCTTCTGGGGAGGCCTGATATTTGGGAGGTGATGCTCAATTCAGGAAAGAGTTCATAAAAGCATACTTGACCCCACCTAAGTCGTGTCTTCCAATATAGCTTTTCTCAGGAAGCTAGCTGGCATTCCGATTGGCATTTATCAGATTCGTGGGTCTCACTCCCCACTGGTTAAGAACGTGGGGAAGTTATTGGGCCTAACCCTTACACCAGACAAGTAAATCCTTCCCCTTCCACTTGATATTAACTTAATATGCAGTGGAGCTTCACAGATTTTAATATGTATGTACATCACCTGAAGATCTTGTTAAACTGCAGATTCTGATTCAGTAGGTCCAGGATGGGGCCTCAGATTCTACGTCTCTAATGAGTGTCCAAGTTGATGCCAGTGCTGCTGGTCCATGGTCCATGCTTTGAGCGGCAAGAACATAAAATGTGGTCTCCAGAACAGAGAACTCAGGGCAGACTCAGGTGCAGTACTGGGGATCTTCAAATTTTAGTGTGGGTTGGAATCAACTGAAAACTTTGTAAAACTCAGATTCTTGAGACTCACCCCAGAAATTTTGCTCAAGAAGTTTGGAGTGGAACCCAGAGATCTGCATTTTTAAGTATTTTAACATTTAGTATGTATTTTAATAGGTTACTCTCGTGCAGATGGTCCTGGAAACACACTCACACTGGCTAAAGAGTCACCCTAAGGATGCTTATCTAGAACCGCTCAACAATAATGCCACCTTGCTTTGGTATGGCCCCTCACACGTTGCAAAGTGCTTTCATACTAACTGTTTGGTTTGACCTTCGTAATAACACATGTGCCTCTGTATTCCAGATGAAGAAGTAGAAACAGGTTTGAAAGATGTCTAAGGCCACATAACCTACTCAGTAGGGTCGACCAACTCAACACAGAGACTTGCCTACAACTCATGTGTCCCAGAATCCCCTCAGTCCTTGGTAAACCAGGACTGTTGGTCACCTTATTACCTAGTCACGGGACTGAAAGAAAAAAAAAAAAACAAAACAAAACCCTGGGTTCCTCTCAGTTCGGTGTGGTAAACCTACCAAACATAAAATGCAATGGTAAATAGTGGATACGGACTGACTGATACAGGCAGAAATGAGATTTACTGGAGGAACTTTGGTTAGCTCACAAAGTCACAGGGAAAACTGGAAGACCAAGATCAGAAAGTGCAGGAGCAAGGAAGACCAGGCAGCCAGAGCCCCGCTAAACAAAGTCATACCAGAGAACACACCAGTGACCCACTACCAAGCAGTCAGTGCTCCAGCTTCCACCACCCTCAGCACTGCTGTCCCCACTGCCCCCATGAAGTGGCTGTTGCTGTCACTCTTCCCACTGGCAAAAGAACTCCCAGTTACCATGCTTCTCTATTACTCATTCCCAGTTCAAAGTCTGGGGTACATGCATCTGATTGGCCAATTCTCAGTCACATTTCTATATCACAGCTGCATGGAAAGCAGGGAAATTAAGCATCGGTGATTTTCAACTTTTAGAAACCTCTTTAAAAAATTTTTTTAACGTTTATTTGTTTTTGAGACAGAGCAAGACAGAGCATGAACAGGGGAGGGGCAGAGAGAGAGGGAGACACAGAATCGGAAGCAGGCTCCAGGCTCTGAGCCATCAGCCCAGAGCCCGACGTGGGGCTCAAACTCACGGACCGCGAGATCGTGACCTGAGCTGAAGTCGGACGCTTAACCAACTGAGCCACCCAGGCGCCCCTAGAAACCTCTTATAACATAGGAAAGGAATTCAGATACTGGAAGCGAAAACAAAAGCAAAAATGAAAATTAGGTGTTGCAGTATGCCCCTTCTCTTGCATTGGAAAGCCGATCTAATAATGAAAAGATTACCACAATTTTCAAAGTTTGCCTTTAAAAGTATACCCTAAAAATAAGATGTCGGTATTGCCCTACAGCTGTAGAAACTGGAAATTGAGAGATATTAATAACTTTATAGTATGGTAGTTTTCACAGCAGCATAAAAATATGCATAGAAGAATATAATCAGTTATAAACACAGGTATATAACCGAACTCCTCTTAGAAAATCATCTATGATTTTTAACTCTTCAGATTAGACACTACCGAAAGAATTCTAATAATACTTTTCCCAAAGTATGTCATTTTAACACACAAAGAATTACAGAGGTCAGAGCATCATAAAGCAAAAGATGAGTGAGAATATGAGCCCCTTCTCTTTAACCACAGAGCATAGGCAAATAAGTAAACAGTACCCAGTCACTGAAATTTAATAACCTGCTGCTGGTAGTTCACTATATGCTATAATCACTAAGGTGGAATTTCTCAACCTAAAACACCAAGTCTGTCATAATAGATGTAATAGCTTTCTCTGATGCCTCGTGGGCTTGGAGGATCCTTTGAAAAATGCCTCCCTATTCTATACTGATTCCTCACTAGTCCCTTTATTGATTTTCTGCAGCTGTTTTTCTTAAGCATATAAAGTAAATTATTCTAGTTGGTTCTTCGAGACATCTGCTGATAAATCTACTTTAACTTGTTCAATTTCCTAGAGCTGTACTACAGTCCTTAGGAGAATCTTTGACTCTTCCTTTCTTTCTCCTTTTTTATGCTTGTGACTCTCTGGTTGTGCTCTCAGGATTCTAATTACACTCTCTTTTGTTGGCTCCAGTAACACCCCTGGTCTCAATCCACCTTGTATTTTCTTCATGTCAGAGTTCCCCACATCCCAGGATAACATCACACCAATGCCTAAAGTGATACACAAACTAGTCTCCCCTTGCTTGCAATAAAAAGGTAAAGTGCTACAGAATAAACCTGAAGTATTTCTGCCATGTCTTTTTTTTTTTTTTTTAGTTTATTTATTCATTGAAGTCATCTCTACACCCAATGTGGGGCTTGAGCTCTCCTGCCTGAGCCTGCCAGGCACCCCTGCCTGTCTTTTACCACCAGTGTGATACCCACATCTTTGTGACAGCCATGTTCTCCAATCTGGATAAAGTGCAATCTTCCTGCATCCTGACTCCCCACTCGGTCCCATGGCATTCAGCTATTAGCCATTTAGAAACTGAAGATAGACATCGTCATGCCTTTATTTGAGTGTCACTTATGAAAAGCATCCTGCTTTGTCCATTACATTGGCAAACAGAAAACACGATAGCATAATGGGATTTTGTTGAATAAAACTGCAGAAGTTGCCACAGAGAAAGTTCTAAAATCCTGTGTTGTGTGGATAGACACTCACCCCATAAATGCAAAGTCATTCTGATTTTCCCCCACCTCATTCCACCCCAGGGTGCCCTTCCCCCAACTCGCTGCAGCAAACCTTGGCATCTTTGCCTCATCTCCCCATTTCCTCCCACTTCTCCACACTCTCCTGAAGCACCTGAACTCAATACACTGCATGCCCTCTGGCTTGCAATTATCCTTTACTATAGCTTCTTCTGCCCTGGAAGTGACCGTGCCTGGAGTCTTTTCCAGACTCATCTCCAGTCTGTGCACTTCCATTACTTCATATCTCTCCTCCAGGTCCCTGCTCTCCCTTTCATGTCCTTCTCCCTGCGAGGGGAGGTGAGCTGTGGAGCCGATCCTCCTCTTCCCACACACAATAACACACACAAGCAGTCTCAGCAACCAAGCCTGGCATTAGCACAGTCTCACTTCAGAACTTTCCACTGAGGCCAAAGGGGCCCCTGACAGGAGTCACTATACCATGCCTGTGAGACTCTGGGGACCCCCAAACCACTTCAGAATACTCCAAACCAATCTTCCAGGCACTTCGCAGGAGGCTGGCTCCACTTCAGCAAAGTGCCCTGCACTGAAAGACGTATTTTCCATCGGTAACTAGTGCAGTTAATGAGAGGACTGGACACACTGGCACTAAGGAAATTAGCCAGAATTTAATTCTGCCAATAAATTGCCTTGGGCTTGATGGCTGACCAAGAGCTTCCCTGGGGGCCTACTTTAAATCGTAGGTGTGTTTTAGGTCTTCATAAATCAGACAATATTGGCTCCTAGACTGCAATAAAATGTCTTTGCTATAATAATCTGTTATTATATTTATGAATCTGCTCAGCACGTGGCATCTCTTCTGTAACAATGTAACACACCCCTAAACATGCACATCTGTGATGGGTGTGAGATAAGCCAGAGACACTGCTGCAGCGGGCACTGTGTTTTCATTTCTTCCTTGGCCATTCTGCATTTTTATCTCTTAAACCACCTTTCTCATTACAATATCTGTTAACACGGTGACTGTTGCTTTGTCTGACTCAAATCAAGCACACTTTCCACATTTTGTATTATTCAATTTTAATACAAATTGTTGTTTGTATTCATTGCCTGGAAATTCCTTTTACTTTTAATTTCTTTTGATTAAGTAAATTTTATCCAAACCTTGAATATATATTGATGACAGTATAACACTTGGGAATAAATACATGTGCAGCATTTTTTTATTTTTAGGGGAAAAAACAGGGTTCAGTTATATCAGGCTTCTGATTTTGTATCTCTTTATCTTCTCTGAAAAATAATGTGATCTCTCTCAACACCTCAACTTCATCAGGAGGCCTCAGTTTCCACCCTCATCTGGGAAGCGTCATGTCCTTTATTTCTGAGGACTTATACCCATCTGCCCACGAGAAGTACCTCAATCCAGGAAAATAGTGAAGGCAAGGAAGAGTGAATAAAATGTGAAACTAAATCTCAGCATATCTTCCAATTATTTTTTACAAATCTACATACATGCTAATATATCTCCGTTTATTTGCATAGGAATATATATATTGTTTGTTTTATAAGTTTGGGAATTACATGCTACACATATAACTCACTTTTTCCACTTAACAACACCTATGAACACTTTTTCCATGCATGGTTATTTCTGGATATGTTTGCCTATAACTAAAAAAGAAGTTTAAGTTTTCATAAACAAAATAAATGTACTATCTAGGCAGAGATACGTGGAAAACCTAAAGCTGTGGATTATTCTGTTAGTTAATTTTGTTTTGTTTCTTTGATGAAATTTTAATGTGTTTCTTTCTGTTTTGCAAACAATTAAATAATCAAGTTTATCTTTTCCGTTAAAAAGAAACAGCATTCAGAACAAGGTCATTCTCCCAAGAGGACCCACTTATTTAGCTCCTAGAGTTACAAAAACGGCCAAGAATTTATATAAAATTATTAAATGGATTCATGTCAAAAACAATATATAATTAAATAAGTGTCTAATAATTCATACATAATGGTACTATTTTATGCTGGTATAAATCATTCCTTATATGACCTGTGAAAACCTTAACTAATGCTTCCAAAATCATCCCCTGCCTGTATACAACATGATATAGCAACATAAAAAATTATTCAGAAATGATTATGTCCAGCAAGTACAAAGCAGAGCCCTTTTATCCTGGAGACTTAAGAGTCAGAAGTTACAGAGAGGCTGAGAATCATGGGTCCTTATTCACTGGACAAACCATTCAACACTGGAAGAGAGACCATAAATCTATTCAAACATGGATGAAAAAATCCATTGTCTCTGTAAAATAAATCCTTTTCTTAAAACAGCCAAAGAGAAGCCACCAGCTGGCCTGATGGTTTGGCCAGCAAAGCTGGCTAACATGGAGATGGGTATAAAATGGCAACGTCCCGGGGGCCTGATCATCCCCGACCAGAATCTGCAGAGTAGATAGCCAGCAACTTGAGTCCCCTGGGGTAAGTCCCCATCTTTCCAGGCCGTCTGGAACTTCTGGCAGCCTACTCTGGTTATGGCAACTTCCAAACAAATTTCCCACATGTGATTCTGAATGGAGGCTCAAATGAGGGAGGCTGAAGTAGGCTGCTCCATTATTGGACACAGGCTTATTCTCTTGAAGCAACCAGGTGAGCACATGGGCTCAAGCCCTGAGACCAGGGTGCAGCTTTACCAATGGACAAAGAAACAATAATAAAATTTTAGTGCCTCAAATATTATATGGTAGTTCAGGATATGATGCCATTGTCCAGTTTTACTGTGAGGAACTTCTCTACCAAATTAGACCTAACACAGGGGATTCCTCAGATCCTTACTTTTTACCAGACCAGAGTGGTTCTCCAATTTAACCCCTTTGTGCCTAGGAACAAAGCAGAAGTCCTATAGCAGGAGAGACTGTCAAACTGGATTTAGCCCTCCCCCATACCTATTTATCACCTTCCCCCTACCTGGTTCATAGCCAATCTCCTCAGCAAGCGCAGGGGATATCCCCTTCTCTCCTAGCACAAGATCTGATCTCCTTGGCAGAAAAGACATGAGTTCCCTCAAGCCTGGTCACACATGCACATCACAAACTGACCACATCCACACACATCTTTCCCTTCTTTCCCCCGACCCATCTCAGAGAAGCAAACACCCCTCTCTCCAGAAGCCATTCTTTTATTCTGCCCCTTGCCTTCTTCAAGTTTCCATTGATCATCTCCTTTCACCTCATTCTGTTACATTTCACTCCTTCTCCACTGCCCACAGATACATTCAGGTTCTGAACTCCCAGACTATAACTTGTAGCTACCAGTTGGCTTCCTTCCCTTTACTGCTCAACTTCTTGAAAGGGGACCCTATACTAGCTCTCTGTCGTTAACCCTGCCCACCTCCCTTTATGAAAATCTCCTTATTCCAACCACCCAAGTTGAATTCTATTTCCTGGAGGCCTCTGGTGATGATTTTCTAAATCTCAATTTTCTTGTCCTTAAAATCAGGATAACAATACTGCACTTCTTAGGAATGAAGTCTAAGCTACTGCAGTGAAGAGACCTCAAATTATGGTGGCTTACCATAGATGCTTATGCCTCTCTTACATAACAGTCATGAGATGAGAGGGCCAGTTATTAGGAAAGCCACACTCCATGTGATCAAGCAGAGATCTAGGATATTTCTGTTGTTGGTTCATCAGATTTTAATGTGTATGTAAATCAGCTAGGGCTCTTGCTAAAAATGCAGATTCTGTCTAGGCATCTAGGGTAGTGCCTGAGATTCTGCATTTCTAACAAGCTCCCATATGATGTCAGGCTGCCAGCCTGTGGACCATACTCTGAATAAGAGTATAAGGCATTGTTCATGCTTGTTTGATGAAAGCTGGGTCACAGGTGCCTCTGTATTCCACTGGCAAACACTAGTCATATGGCTGTACATGGGTGCAAACAAGAGTGAGGACATATATATTATTTTTATTGATTATGGTATTTTTCTAAGGGGACTGAGAAGAAAGACCAGATATATTTGGGTATGGAGTTCTCTTCAAAACCAAGACAGTTCTTGGGATGTAGGTGGACATTCCATCTGCACTAAACAGCATAGGATGGTGATGTTACATTTCAACTGGAGCTCAAAATAGTTGGTTGAGAAGTAGATTCTTGAGGATTCTGGCTTGAATCACTGTAGGATAACCCTACAAAGGCAAGTATATTCCTAACAGAAGTGTAGGATGACAATGTAGGACACTCTAGATTCAGAAATAGCTGTAAGAGTGCCTTGCTGGGTCTATTTTGACTTTAGTGGAAGTCCATACGTTCCTGTATAACAGGGGTATCATTCAAGATGCCAGACCCCTGCAAAGCTTAGTCCCATGTTGCCTGAGTTGAGGACAACCAGAGTATGACATACATGTTAGTTTTATCTGTATTAAAGCACAGGCTCTGGAGCAAGACTTTCTGGGTTTAAATCCCAGTTTTAATACTTGCTGTGTGACCTTAAGCAAGTTAGTTAATCTCTCAGTTTCTTTACCTGTAAGATGAGAAAATACAGCACTCACCTCATGGGATATTTTGAAGATAAAGTGAGGTGATTTGTTTAAAGGGCTTATATAGTAGGTGACCATAGTATTTCTTTAAAAGTCATATACATATATGATATATATTATATCTCTATAACTTTATTTTCTTAAGAGGCTTACCTCACCAGACCTAGCCTACAGTTCATTTCTCACCATTGTGGATTCCTTTTTTCCTCTCTCCAGCCCTACTTCATTGAGCAAATTATTTTTGCTGATCCTCACCCCAGACCAAAAGCGCAGACAGTTCAGTTTCTACGGGTGGCCCTGGAAACCTCACACACCCTGGTATGATGGATGTGGAAGAAACACCTCTCAAATACACCTGGACACAAGGGCAAGTGCAACTTCTCATGAACTGATTTTATGCCCAACCCCAAAAGAGTAGAAAGAAAGTAGTCTGATCATTCTTGAAAACATCCAGGGCTCAGACCCATGCCTAAGAGTTCATGATGAGGTTAAGTCATTTTACTGTCCCCCCTCCTCCGCGCTTGCCCTCATTGAAAATCTTTCGTGAAACTGGGTTACAATATCAAGGGCAGAACTGAGAGAAAAAGAAAAGAATTACCAAAAGATTCAAATAAATATGTAAGGTAGAGCTTATAGGACCTAGTTCTAGCTAAAGAGAATAACAAGAAAATATAACAGGCCAATGCTTTGGCAATTCTTTTTTAGCATCTTCTGACAAAACCATCTCTTTATCCCTTGGCAGCTATTTTCTTAAACCACTACCATTCTGATAAGCACACCACCACCCAAAGCTGGTGTCTATGCCGTTCACATCAGTCAAAAATGCCCCACAGAAAGCTCCACGTGGCAGCATTGGAGCAAATGTCCAGTCATTGAGGAACTTTCTTCAATAGGAATGTGAGTCCTGAAAGAGGATTTCACAGATGTGAAAGATGTTTTACAGACTAATTCCTTAATCTAGATGACAAATATTTCTATGTCCCTGTTTGCCAGGCACTGGAGAGGTAAGGAATTAAGCCTAGAGAGTCTAAAGCCTATTAGTCCAAACCCTGGACAAGTGGCCATGTTTTCTGAGCCCTTGGCAAGGCATTCTCCATTCCATCCTGATGCTCCTAAGGTCCCTCTTACTCTGAGAAAATGAGTTAATGTCTTCCATGGCATTTATCTTCAGATAGACAAATTCCTAACTGAAAAGAACATCACAAGCAAATTCACAAAGAAAGTCCTCTTTGCTCAGGGCCCAGTTAGGCACATAAAAGACTGAGAGAAGCGTAATCACATTTGTTAGGATGGCCTATGTGCCAGGATCTCCTCTATGTGCTTTGCCTATGCTGTCCCATTGGGTCCTCACACCCGCCCTCTCAGATGGGTACTCTTGTTATCCCCACGTTAAAGATGAAGAACAAAATTTTAGAGAGGTCAAAGAAAAAACAATTGTCCAGGATCTCGTAGCCAGTAAATGGTAGGTCCAGGACTTAAACTTTGCTATTTTCAACAACAAAGTCAGAAATACAGAATCATTTTCCACCGCTCTACTGCCTGATAATGTAAAAAAATAAACAACTGCTGCTATTTCTGAAATCATAGTTTCTGAGATTAGACAAGAGCTTTAGCATATACAAGTCACCTAGGATTATTAAATACTCCGTAACTGTGATACTGTCAGATGGGGAGGATTTATCCTTATGCCTTGTGGACCCCTAGGCTCTGTCTGCTAAATCACTTTTTTGGGGTTTTGCAAAAGAGGAAACAAAAGTGACAATATTTGTAAATCAAAAGGGATCCATTCGTGATACTGTGCCTATATCTCTAGGTAAATGTTAAGAGGCTTCTACTAATTCCCAGAGCCACCTTGTACATCAGTTTCTCTCTAAAGTGGAGAAACCATGCTTGAAACATATCAGGCACGGCAGCATAATAGAGAACCCTACCGCCAGGGGATTTCCCGTGTGTCTGTAATGTTCCACTAATTAAGTTTTAGAAGCATTTAAGACTGTCTTCACTATGAATACCCACAGTGCAGCCTTAAAGGAAAAAAAAAATCCATTTCCATGAGTCACGCACCAACAAGAGTGAGCAAATGGATTTGAATTGTTAGAGTCCATAGTCATATGAAATAGACTTAGCTTTCTCTCTATGAAAAAGACTCGTTCAGAATAATTTTGTTTTACAGACTAATTCCTTAATCTAGACCACAAATATTCTTATGCCTGTGTACCAGGCATTGGAGAGGTAAGGATCTAAGCCTAGAGAGTCTAAAGTCTCAATTAGTCCAAACCCTGGTACAGCAGCCATGTTTTCTGACCCCTGGACAAGGCATTGGGGGCCAAGGCCATATGCAGCTTACAGAAGCTGCATGAATACATAATGAAATATATGTATTTTTTTCTTTAGAATATATCAAATACACATACCATTTGGCTGGCTATGACTTTTTAAAAAATTTTTTTAATGTTTGTTTATCATTAAGAGGCAGAGCATGAGAGGGGTAGAGAGAGGGGGAGACACAGAATTCAAAGCAGCCTCCAGGATCCAGCTGTCAGCACAGAGCCCAACCTGGGGCTCAAACTCACCAACCAAGAGATCATGACATGAGCCGAAGTCAGACACTGACTGAGCCACCCAGGCGCCCCTGATGGCTATGACTTTTTAAATCACAGAGCCCCAGAAGCTAAGGGCACAAGCTTCTTGGCAATGTGCTAGAGGGAGGTTAGGATAGAAGACTGTTTTGTTTCCCATAATGAAAAGAAAACATAATGAAAACATTCATGAAAAACACTGTAGTGCCACATCTTTGCATTCCCACATTTATATGTACCTTCAAACAATTCTCATTACCCATTAAACTCAAAGAAATTAAAACAAAAGCCACCTCTATGACATTTCACCACCTAAGACTATTCTATTTCTATTAAAGATACATAAACTGCTTTTATGATGTAGGTCTACCCATGGCTTAGTGTCGTAAGTCCAGTATATGCCTAGCTTCATACCCATATATTTAATTTAAAAGCCTACTCTACGGTTAAAACAATCCCCTGACTTAGCATGGACAAAGAAGACATGATTTAAGGAAAACATAAGGACCATAAGCATGTCATTCCATTTATTCTCCATGGATCCAAGTTTAGTCATCAGTTGAACAAGGATATAGACTTCAACCCACCAGGGTTTTATACAGCAAAAATAATAAATGAAAGGCATTTTTATCTAGGCAACAAAACTGTACCACCATAGTCTGGTGCTTGACCACCACCAGGATTAAGGAATCACACCATACATGGGCCATATCTAAGCTTCATGGTTTCTTTACAAAAGGTCCATTTAAACTCTAATTTCCAACCTCTTCCTTAATCCTATAGTGACCAACTGACTTTTGAGTCAGCCTTCTTATGACTCCAATGGAGAGGTTCTTACAGCAAAACCCCTAGCTTGCAGGTGAAAAAATATTCAAAATCTGGGAATGATACAAGAAGCCAGATCAAAAAAGGATAAAGTGCTAATGAGAGAATAAGGACTAGAAGCTCAACGAACATAAAAACATATAGGATTCACAGAGATTCTCCCCCCCCCCGCCCCCCCCCCACCCCACCACAGGGATCTTCAGAGGCTAAAGACAGGTGTCCAAATAAGCCTCTTCTGTCTTGCACTTCAGCACTACTGCCCCAGGCACTGGGAAGATTTGCACTGACTATTAGAACATTTTACCACCCTTGTATCCCACTTACTAGTTAGTCAACGTGTCTCTCCTTGGAGCATATAGTCAGTCTATGAGGAAGAGACACGTTGACCAACTAGTAAGTGGGATGCAGGGATGCTGAAATGTTCTTATGGTCAGTACAAAACTTAGCTGCCTGGTTTGCTCAAACTTCTGACACTGTACTTTACACAAGGTTTGCACTCATAAATGTTTGCTGGGTCCATTAATTAACTATTTCATACAATGGTTACTGCATAGCTATGTAGAAAAACTTGGTCTCAAAATACAAATGCTTCTAGCTCTAATTTCCGTTTCTTAGATGCATTGAGTTTTTCTAAGTAAGGTGTAAATGCAAACCCAACTCATAGGATAAGTAAGTATTGTATGATTCTGCTGTCCTTTTATGCCCATTTTAGTTGGTTTTCATGGAACTTGTGTTTGTGAAAACACTATGAATTTGGTTCATAGAGATTTTTTTTCTTAGTTTCCCTACCTCCAGGGGAAGGAGCCTACCAGCTGTGATTTTAAATTCTAAATGATAGGGGCGCCTGGGTGACTCAGTCAGTTGAGTGTCTGACTCTTGATTTTGGCTCAGGCCATCATCTCAGTGTTGTGGGATTGAGCCCTACATTGGGCTCCATGCTGAGCATGGAGCCTGCTTAAGTTTCTCTCTCTCTTTCTCTCCCTCTCTCTCTCTCTCTCTCAATCTGCCCCTATCCCCTGCTCAAGCTCTCTCTCTCTAAAAATTTTTAAAAAAATAAATTCTAAATGATATATTCAAACATGAATATCAGTCTATTTCAAAAGACATATTACAATAAAATAAAATGAAAACTACCCCAAATATAGAGAAAGAGACAAATAAATGGCAATATGCTTATTGACATTCATATATTTAACAAATTTTCATTATAATATTTTGTAATACTCTGCTTTCAAATCTAATTTTTCTTCTCATTGGACGATATTAAATCCTTTATAAAGTGAAATTAAGCAGGTGAATCCCCACTTAAATTACTTTAGTGACTCTCCATTGATCTTGTATGCTAGGTCTTACTCTGGTCGTTGTTTACCTCCCCAGACATATGCCTTACCACTCTTCCATTCACTCTGTTCTCCAGCCAGACTGAACTACATTTGGTTTTACAAAAGTACAAAGTTCTCTCTCCCCTCTGAGCTTCCATGTGTGCTGGCCTTTGTCCCCACCATCATCTACCTCCATAGTTCCTCTGTCTTGTTAATTACTATTCACCTTTCAGATCTTAGCTAAGACATTTCCTCCAGAAAGCCTTTTCTGAACACCACTATCACCGCCAACATGAAGTTTGGAGCCTCCTCTGTGCCTCTCATAATGCCTAGATCCTACCTCTGTGCTATCATATTCTTACCAAAGTATTTGCTTATTATCTGTATGTGTTCCTATATCTAGCCACTCAGTAAGTGTTATTGAATGAATGCATGCCTGCTAAAGAAGTCAGATAGATGACAGAATGGTCCTTTCCCTCTAAGAGTTTATGTTTTTTACCTCAGTTGTATGAATGAATAAGAAAATCATCTTACATCATGGCCTGTTCCAGATAACAAGTAGTTTCTGTGAAACTAAGGCCCAAATTATTGCTTCCCTTTGAAGAGCCTTAATAGTTCCTGAGGTAACTTTATGTAATAGAGATAGGAAGATTCTATAATAGTCATCATCCACCAACTGTGGTACTGTATTGCTTTTAAAAGCTATTTTTTAAAGTTTTCATTGCTTATGTGAGAATTATAGATATGTCATCATCTTCAGACCTGTCACATGATTAACTGAGACTATATGAAGGGAGTCTTGAATTTTCACATTGTTTTAAACGCACGAGTTCTGTGGGGGTTTTGTTTGTCCCTGCACCTTGACAATCAATAGAGGTTTAATGATGATAGGGATGATCACGATGACAATAACAATAGAAATAAATAATATAAGAGGATGACACATTGCCAAGAGCTCAGTTATCCTCTGAAGACTCTAAACATGTTTAATGCAAGACTCGTTTTCATAGCTGGACAACATCATGAAAGAAATTCTCAGTTTTAAAAAGAAAACCAATTCTGAAAGATGTTGTTGACATTTGTGACCCCATGGAAATTATTTCAATCTGTGGGCAATTTGTTTTCAGTCTTTGTGTACAGCACAGAAAATTCAGGCAGTGCTCTGGCACACACCACCTATCTCCGCATTCACTCTCCTTCCTTAGCTCATCAAGATACAAAATAATCTAAACAAAATGACTGCACTGACATTTTCTTCAAATACCATAATAATTGCTAAATTGGACTCACCAGAGACAAAAGGAAATTTTATTTTCTGTTGATCACATACATCTTTTTATACATGAAAAACCACGACACTATCATTCTCCACCAGGCTGTTTCTGCCAACAACTGTGACTGATTGGGATTCACATAAAGCCCCCAGCCTTGTATGAGCATGACAAGAGTCAAATTAGGTGGGCTGGGAGCAAAACAAAGAGCTCCAGAAAAGGAATCATCTCAAACTCAGCATTTTGACAGAGGCTTCTTTGTGCCAGTGTGCATGCTGCCTCATTAAATGATGTGTAAAGGTCAGAGGTTAATCAACTTCAATTTGGCATGCATATTGAGTAGTTTTTAGTCATCATTTTATATTTCCAAATGAGAAGAGGCAAGAAACACTTCAGGTTAATGGAGCATTTTCTAACGACGACTTTTAACTCTTCAGAGACAGAATTTCTCATTTAACTTTAGAGTTTTTTTTTCCTTAAAAATCACTAAAAGACATTCAAGACATAAATGTCTAGGTTGCCCTTTTTTGACAGTTTTATTGAGGTATAATTGACATTTAAAAAACCGCACATATCTAAAGTGTACAATTTGGTACATAATATACACATAAGTATACACAGATGAATCCATCACCTACAGTCAATATAGTGAATACCACCATCATCCATTTGGGGGGGATGTCTTTTGTTTCCTACTGCCCATTACAATCTCTCCTTCCTACTCTTGCCCCACCCTATACCCAGGCAACCACTAATCAGCTTTCTATCACTACAGATTAATTTACACCCTCTAGAAGTTTATATAAATGGAATAAAATAATATGTACTCTTTGTAATCTGGCTTCTTTAACTCAGCATACTTATTTCCAGGTTTATTCATATTGTTCATGTAGCAAGAATTTTTGTTTATCGCTAAGTGATATTCCATTCTTGGATACACAATAGTTCATCCATTCGCTTGTTGATGGACATTTGGATCGTCTGTCAATGTTTATGGGTGTTACAAATAAACTGCCATGAACATTTGTGTCCAATGTATGGATATATCCTTTCATTTTTCCTCGAGTAAATACCTTAGAGTACAATGACTGCATTATAGGATAGGTGTTTTCCAAAGTGTTTGTATCATTTTGCCTTCCCACCAGCAGTGTATGAGAGTTCCAGTTGCTCCATATCCTCCCCAACACTCAGAATGGTCAATCCTTTATAGAAATCTAGGATATCTTTGTCTAATCCAAGGTCATAAAGGCTTTCACTTGTTTTTTTCTTTATATTTTATGGGTTAGATTTTATATTTAGGTCTGTGATCCATTTTGAATTCATATTTGTATATGGTGTGAGGTACGGATGGAAGTTTATTTTTTTGTATACAAGTATCCACTTGTTCCAGTGCCATTTGTTGAAAGGATATCCTTTCTCCACTGAATCAGCTTTGCGCTTCTGTAAAAAAATCTATTGATCTTTCCATTCAGGTTTTTGTAAGCATAAAACTACTCTTAAAAGTCTATTGGTCATTTTTGAAATAAAAAGAAATCAACTGATCATATATGTGTGGGGGATTATCTTTTAATTCCCACTCTTGTCTCCATGGGCTACTAAACACAAAGCATCCAACATTGTGTTTTTCACTAGAAACATCATAGCAAATACCTGACCCTCCAGGAAGTTTTAGTAGTTGTTATAATCAGAACTCTCAAAGATTATGCAAAGACAAAGAAGAAAACAGAGTTGTAATATAAAATCTAGAAAGGGAAAGAGGACACTTCCAGTTATACACGGAGCACAGAATACAAGAATTTATCTCTCATTCTCAATCCTATGAAACAAAATAAAAGAAACAAATAGACATGAAGCTCCAAGGCTAAAGAATAAAGGAGAGTAGACAACAGCAAATGAGAGCTAAGGACAAAATTTTGGAATCTGGAAAGCAGAGGATGTATTAACCCAGCAGACCAGAGAAAGTTAGAAACTAAATACTTACAGTAAGGAAAGCCAATAAGAAATAAGCCAATTCTACAGAAGGACCCAGGAATTCGAGATACCAGTTACTTTGAAGGCAAGATAATACAGGATGTAACTGAAATGGGAAAAATAGTTTCTATCCATATGAATCTCTCTCCATCTTGCCTCTCTGCAAGGACTAAGTTGGTCTTCCTCACAACAGAGTTGTTGAGTTCTCAGAGCAAATGTCCCAAGAGAGAAAGAGCCAAGTGGAAACTGTGTTTTTTTAATGGTCTAGCCTCAAAAGTAACATAACATCACTTCTACCATACCCTGTTGGTTGGAGTAGTTATAAATTCCTGCCCAGATTAAGGCAGAAGGTGGGGGGAAGGACAACACAGGCTCCACTCTCAGCAAGTAGTGTCAGTAGCATTGTAAGAACATGTGAGACGGGATGTACTGATTGGTATAGCCATTTTTGAAAAATGAAATCTACCATAACCACTGACAAATTTGACCACTTTATTTTATAGATAAGAAAACAGAGGCTCAGAGCAATCTGTATGATCCAGATCACACAATCAATGGCAGAACAAGACTAGAAACTGGAATCTGAACTCCTAGTCCATGTTCCTTCCCACTAACTCATACTGCCTCTGAATTTTTATAAAATTCACACTGGCGACATTACAGATTTAATATAGAGAGAGTATTCAGTATAACTAAAGTCTTACTCCCAAATAAATTTTCTTGATTTAGTAAATTCAGGCCACAGAAAAATACTATTAGCCAGTGGTGCCTGGGTGGCTCAGTCAGTTAAGCATCTGACTCAGTTTCAGCTCAGGTCCTGATCCCACGGTTTGTGGGTTCAAGCCCTGTGTGGGGCTCTGCACTGACAGTGCAGAACCTGCTTGGGATCCTCTCTTTCTCTCTCTCTCTCTCTCTCTCTCTCTCTCTCTCCCCCTCCTCTCTCTCAAAATAAATAAACTTAAAAAACTTTTTAAAAACTTTTTAAAAAATTTAAAAAACTTAAAAAACCAAAAATACTATTAGCCAGTAGAACAACGAAAGGGCATTTTTAAAAGTAATTCTCAGATCAAAAAACCTAATGAAATCAGTGAAGGAAAGTTTTTCAAGTTAGTCTTCCTCATTTCTGAGTTTTAATGAGTTATGAAATTATGAATATGTTTCCCATAGATAGTTTTACCTTTTCTCACAGGAAGGGGGTAATACAAATGATTCTAGTGTGACTTAAATCTCTAACCACAGGAATCTGGCATGGTTCTCTGACCAAGCTAAATTCCAACATTATTACTCATTTTGAGATATTTTACTCTGCTAGTGTATAAATTAATAGTAATGGACCAATTAGAGGTTGGTTATTGTAATGAATGAGAATGTTGTCTTAAAATAGATATAACTCACCAGCAATAGAAAAGAAGAATAAAAAATAAAAAGGAGATTAAGTACTTCTGTTGGAGTAGCTAGCAGACTAACCTATAAGACCAACCCTCATGCCAGGAATAGCAAAAAATCTCAATAAGTTACAAAAACAAAGCCATTTTCTAAGGCATTGGAGAGCAACCAAATCTTTCAAAATTTGAGGGCTAATCCTTGAGAGAAGGTAAATGCATTGGAATGACCATGACACTTCCTATCACCTTTTCTTTCAAGGCATTTACCAAATCTTAAAGGCTCAGGACTAAGAAGCAAAGTGGAAAACAGTGACTCAGAGGTTTTGTCAATCTTACACGGAGGGACAGAGAGATAAAAATTATAACTTAGGATAGTCAAGAATTAGAAGGAGCAGGATCCACAAGAAAAGGGAATCACAGAGAAATTAGCTAGAAATCATTGGCCACTTTTCCCTTTGAGAAATTTGCTAATTCCTAAACCACAAAAGATGAGAAGCCAGGGAGCCAAGCAGAAAGCAATAGCTAAGAGGTTAAATCTAAGCCAAGCTGTCAACTGTCTTTTGGTGCTGGAGAGATAAAAATTGAAGTTCAAGGCCCAGTGAGGAAGAGATGATCTGATAAATACTCCAGGCTTTCAGTTCAGAACCTTCAAATGCTATGCCTTAGCAGTAAAGCAAACCAGATATACACCAGCTCCCACAAAAACTTAAATCCATCCTTGAAACATCTTTCTCCCTAAATGAATCAAGATGACTTTCCTTCATTTTATGTACCACTAAAACAAACAAACTAATTAACTCCTATCTGGACTAGGATAACATCAGAGCCTTTTCAATTTGTCTTATACAATGTAGATTCAGTTTTTTTAAAAATCACTAAGCATGCCAGGAAAGAAAATTATCAAAACCCAAGAAGAAGAAAAAACAGGAAATAAACAATAAACCAAAAGGTAATCCAGATATTGAAACTATAAAAAATAGACTTTAAAATAATTTTGAATAATATTTCCAGTAAGATATACAAGATGGAGACTTCCATCAGGCAAATAAAATCTATAAAATACAATAGCTGAAAATAAAAAACTCAATAAACAGAATTAAAGGCATATCAGACACAGAAGAAGAAATTAGGAAACAAAAACAGATCAATAAAAAATATCAAGACTAGAACATGGAGAAAAAAATTAAAAATGCAAAAAGCTTAAGAGATATGTGGAACATGGTAAATGGCTAATACCTGTATAACTGAAGTTTCAGAGAAGAAGCAAGAAAGAATGATACTGACACATGAGAATTTTCAGAAACTAACAAAAGCCATCTCAAGCCCTAGATTAAAGAAACTCTTAAACACGGGCAGGATAAATATCAAGAAAACTTAATGCACTTAAATGTGCCATGCAAAACTGCCTAAAGCTGAAGTCAAAGAGAACATCTCAGAAGGGGCCAGAGAAGAAAGACACCTTACTGTTAAAGAAGAAACAGTAAGTTAGTTGACTCACCAATAGAAAAAAAAGAAACCAAAGAAAATGCAATGATATCACTGAATTGCAGAAAGAAAATAACTTCTAATTTGCCATTACATACCTAGAAAAATATCCTTCAAATATGAAGGAAAAATAAAGATATGTCCAGACAAATAAAAACTCTAAGAACTTATTGCCAAAAGACCCACACTAAAATAAATATTTAAGTAAGTCCTTCAGACAAAAGTACCGTACCGTGATTTCAGATATAAGTATAGGAAGGCAGGACACAATGGAGAGCAAGAAAAGGTAAGTATGTGGTCAAATTGAAATGATTATTAACTTTATAAAACAATAATGATAAGGTAGTTTTAAATTATATGTAAAAGTGAGATCAATGACAACAAATAGCACAAAAGCAAGCAGGAGTAAAATTAGATAAAGTGTCTACAGACCTTGTACTGCTTGGGAAGTGGTAAAAATACTAACTTATAGAAGATCTATTTAGTCAAGCAAGGATACATGTTGTTAACATCAAGGGCAGCCATTAAAAGAATTGCTTGAGGGAGCAAAACTATTCAGCTAAAAGAGGGGAGAAATTAATTAATTAAAAATATTTAATTCATAAAAGTCAAAAAGAGGAAAAAAAGGAAAATGGAGAACATGGGATAAATACAAAATAAAGGAGAAAACAGTGTATATATAACCCAAATACGTCAGTAATTACATTAAATGTGGGAATACATAATAATGTATTGTTAGGGTCTAAATGTTTATACCCCTTCAAAATTCATATTTTGAAACCTTAAGGCCCAAGGAGATGGTATCAGAAGGTGGGGCCTTCCACAGGGACTTAGGTCATGAGGGTGGAGCTCTCATGAATGAAATTAGTGCCTAGATCAGAGTTTCCAGACGGATCCCTGGCCCCACCCACCATGCGGGAACACAGTGGGATGGTGCTGGCTATGAACCAGGAAAAGGACCTCCACTAGGGGGGGGCCATGCTGACACCTTGATCTTGACCTTCCAGCCTCCAGCACTGTGAGAAAAATGTCTGTTGTTTATAAGCTACCCAGTTTGTGGTAGTTTGTGAGAGTAGCTGAACGGACTGAGACACACACTTGGCCAGGTCTCAAGGAAGTTTCAGGTGTTAGAAATTTTTGCTATTATAACAAGTCAACAGTAAAAATATTTACAAATGCGTGACAGTGTCTCTAGGGTGCTAAATAAAAGTGGAATCACTAAAGGCTGTACATCTTCCACTTCATCAGGCCTCACCAAATCGTTTCCACCGTGACAGCTCCTCTTTCATCTCATTCTAGCCAATGCCCATCTGGTGGGCATGAAGTAGTGCCTTATTGTTTTAATTCAGATTTACCTTATCACAGGTGAAGTTGAATATCTTTCATATATTAATTATTGGGGTTTCTTCTTCTATGACTTTGCCTTTTGTAGCATTTGCTTTTTTATGGAGTTGTTTTTATTTATTGTGTTGACTTGCTCCTTAATTTCTTTCATATAAAACAATGAAATTATTATTTTAATAACAATAATTAGTTGAGCTAATGGGTACATAATGATGCTTTTCATCCAGACAGAAGAGAAAGAAATTCAGGCACGTTTTTTAGTAACAGGGAGTTTAGTGTGGGATGATATGTACCAAATATCTACTCAACATGGTTAATTTTGGGGGGCGCCTGGGTGGCTTAGTTGGTTGAGAGTCTGACTTTGGCTCAGGTCATGATCTCATGGGTCATGAGTTTGAGCCCTACATCAGGCTCTGTGCTGACAGCTCAGAGCCTGGAGCCTGCTTTGGATTCTGTGTCTCCCTCTCTGCTCCTTCCCTGCTCGTGTTCTGTATCTCTCTCTCTCTCACTCAAAAATAAACAAATATTAGAAAAAAAATTTTAATGGTTAATTTTTATGATGCCTTTTGCCTACAAATTTTCAATTAGTTAATATATTTATTCTTCTATTTGACTTGTGCTTTCAATGTAAGAAATTCTTCCTTAAGCTGGGGATTAAAGATATCCCCAATTTTTAAAGTTTTTGTTTTCTTTTTAGGTCTTTATCCCCTTTAGCATTTAATTTCGTGTGCAGTGCAAAATAAATATCCAATTCTTTTCCCATACAGTCTTTTGTCCCAGTATCATTTATAAGAAGATCTGTACATTCCTTATCGATTTATGTTGCTCTCTCTGCTATACATCAATGTCCCACATATATATGTGGTCTAATTGCCTACCTTTGTGCCAATATTATACTGTTTTAATTGCTTCACTTCACATTATACTTGCTATCCAATAGGGTATCCTTCCCCCAATTCTTTGAATGGTTTTGGCTCTTCTGGGGATTTTATTATTCTATATGAACTTTGTTTTCAACTTATCAAGTTTCAAGATAAAACAATTTGTTGCGAGTTTTATTAGAATAAATTGACTTTACAGATTAACTTGCAAAGAAATAACATTGATATTGATTCTTCTTATCCATAAACTTATTACATATCTCCATTTATTTAATTCTATTTTATGTACTTTAGCAAAGTTTTATAATTAACTTCTTTAAGGTCTTACACACCCTTTGTCAAATATATTCTTAGTACCTTGAAGTTTTTGTCACTATTGTGAATGACATTACTTTTTTATATTTTCTAATTTTTTTATATTGAACCTGTATTCAATAACTCTGATGAAATATCTTGTTAGTTCTAATAATTGATCTGCAAATGCTCTTTTATTTTTAAGAGAGTATTTAACAAAGGGCAAAGGAACTTCCAAATCAGGTATCTGAATCCATTATCTTCTAGGCCCAGGAACTGAATAGAAAGTCTTAAAAGGGAGAGGAAAAGAAATATTTTTTCCATTTCCTTTTTACAAATATAGACTACCACATGATTTTACCCTACTATGAAGTCTTGTATGAATAGTGAGACGTGTTCAGTGATGGCTTTGGAGAAATGGTCATTCTTTAGTCACTCTTTTTGCTATTATAATGAAAAAAAAATGAGATTGAAGACAGAAGCAGGAGCCAGGTCATGAATCATTTGTGTGCCAGGCTAAGGAGTTTCATTTTATCCCAGAAGCAATTAATTAAGTCAGATTTACATTCTGGACTGGCATTTTAGAGAGTGTTCAGGCAGTACAGTGAAGGATGAACTGAGCTTGTGCTCTGTAAGCAAGACATCAATTGAGATGTACTGTAGTAACTTCCTAGGCTGGAAGCTTTGTGAGGGCAGGAACTGTGAGTTTTGCTCCACTTAATCCTCAGAGCCTGACACAGTGCTTGACATATAATAGATGCTCAATAAAACTTGTTGAGTTAATTAATTAATCCTATGAGAAATAATCAGGGCCGAACCAAAAGCAGAGATTCTGAAGATGAAGAGGAGAAAGACAAAATGCATAAACATTTAAGAGAGGCATCAATTGTATACTGGGAGTGAGGGAAAGGGAAAAATCTAGAATGACTCCCAGATCACTGGCTTGGATGAATAGAGGTATCCAAAACTAGAGAGGGAATAAAGACATAATTTCAAACATATATAATGAGTTCAGTTTCTGACATATTGACCTTGAAGGACTTCCAAACAGATTAGTCAAAAAAAACCTAGTTAGATCTCTGCATCTGTAGCTGCACAAAAGGAACCCAGCCCTAGGAGATTGCTAAGGTTATAGGTGTCGGTGAGTCAAAGCAGAAAAATGTAGAGTTCAAGTCTCTTTCCCCTGTGATGTGCTGAATCCATCTTATGCCAACCTAAGATCTCAGTAAAATACTTACAAGGGCTTAGGTGATCTGAAGTTGCCTCTAAAAGAAAACTTGGCCCCAACCTGCAGGGACCTCAGTGACACACTTCCATTTGCAAGTGAAGTGATCTTTCATTTGGGTAAGAACACAATTCAGCATATCTTCTTTCATAAAATAATGTCACCCCTATCATCCCCTCATCTGCAATCCAAAGCATATCATTGTGCCTTCAACAGAATACATATACTTCTCGCAGAAAAGTTCACCTGGAATTGTCAAAGACCCCTATGCCCTAGGCTGTTAGCCTGAGATTTGTTCTCTGTCCACTCCTCTAAGTATTCTACAGTCTCTTCTAGTATAAATATAGAGCACCACATTAGCTTAGTTCCTTCACTCAGGACCACTTCAGGGTTATTTTCAGACTTTGGCAAAGCCCAATATAAGAAATAGACACATGAATAAAGCCCCACTACCTTTGATTTTCTGTAGATATGGCCTCTATTGTACAATGTTTCTTAGACACATTTTTCGCGATAAATTTCTCGTTTTTATTCCTATTAGTATTTTTATTATAAATGTAGTATATGTTTATTGTGAAAAAAATATTTTTCAAGCAATATCCTTCTTTTCCATATCCTTCTTTTCCTGTGCACACAGTTCCAATCCAGAGGTATTCAAGTAGTCAAGATTCTTTCCATTGCAAGTGACAGACCTGTAGTTTTAAGGAGGGTCAATGCAAGAGAGGAATTTGAAGGGGCCACTAGAGCAGGACAAGGAATCAAAGCAACCACTCTGAAAACCAGGGAGGCACCAAGGGCCCCTGGGAATGGACCTGGGGTGTGAACTTCTTGTCTCTGCTTCTACATGCATGTTATAGTCATTCCCTTAGTTTTCTCAGGTCATGGAGGACAGGGCTTCACGTGACTGAGGGATCATTTCCTGGCATCACTGTCATCTAATGGGAAAAGGGATTTTTTTTTCTCCTGTAGAAAAAAAAATCCCAGGAACATGCTCTGATTGGCTCAATTTAGGTCAAAGGAGCACTGTAGTCAACAGCATCCAGAAACTCATGACTGAAACAGAAGAGGGACAATTCTCTTGAGAAAGAGGGACATTGTCATCAAAAGAGGGGGAAAGTGTACCTAGCAACAAAAGTATGTGACGACTTTGTATTACCATCAATAGTTTCCTAGGGATCTTGCAGACATTTTTCTTTGTATTTACAAGCATATGAAAATATTCTTTTTATGTTTTACACAAATAAGAACATAGCCCCGCATCGGGCTCTGTGCTGACAGGATGGAACCTGGAGCCTGCTTCAGATTCTGTGTTTCCCTCTCTCTCTGCCCGTCCCCTCCTCGCTCTCTCTTCCTCTCTCTCAAAAATAAACATTAAAAAAAAAGATATTTTTAAAAAGAGTCATATGCTCTACTGACTGAGCCAGCCAGGGACCACATTTTTATTGTTTTTTTTTTAAATAATCTCTACACCTAATGTGGGGCTGGAACTCACAACCCCAAGATCAAGAGTCGCGTGCTCTACTGACTCAGCCAGCCAGGCACCCTGTGCTGCTTAGTTTTAAATGTAGGAGAAACAACCAAGTCATATAATCAGTTCTACTGAATATACTTGCTAATCAAAAAATCCCTGGAGCCTTTAAATTATAGGAAGATCCAAGAAGAAGAAAACACTTAACAAAAAAGGAGATCTCTTGAGATTTTGACAATGGTTTCCAGAATTTATTCTTTTAGGATTAGTACTTATATACAGTCTACTAGTCCATTCTTCCCCAATGTTGTCTACCCATACCTAAATTAAGACAGAGCTGAAAAACAGAATGCTGCCTTTTGGTTAAGCTTCTCTGATTGTATTTACCCATAAATTCAGTGGGAAAATCATTCCAAATAAAACAGAAAGTCCTATTTTCTGGGTATCAAGCCAAAATAGTGTTTTTTTAAAAAATACATTTAATAACTGTATTAGTAACCTTTAGATCCTCAGTTGTATACAGTTGCCAAGATGACAATCCTAGAAAAACTTTGAGAATTGTGTGCATGCCTGTTCCCCTACAAACAGAGGCTAAATTTCTACTCTGAAAGGAAATTAAGGAAGTAATTATACCAAATGTTTAATCCCCATATTAGTTTGGGCTGCCATAGCAAAATGCCATATAGTGAGTGGCTTAAACAACAGTAATTCATTTTGTCACAGTTCTGAAGGCAGTAAGTCTGAGATCAGGGTACCAGCACAGTTAGTTTCTGGTGAGGCTTCTCTTCCTGGCTTATAGATGGCTGCCTTCTTGCTATGTGATCACATGGCCTTTTCTTGGTGTGTGCACACACAGGGAGAGAGAAAGCTCTGGTCTCTTCTTCTCTTCTTATAGGTACACTAATCCTTTCAGATCAAGATCATACTACTAAGACCTCATTTAACCTTAATTATTTCCATAAAGTCCCTGTCTCCAAATACATCACATTCAGGTTTAGGGTTTCAATATATCAACAGGGAGGAGGGGGGCACAATTCAGTCCACAGCAATCCCTTTGCTCTGATAGTCATATCTCTGGCAATAATTTCATTTAGCTCTTAATATATTGAAAATAAGCACTTCCAGAGGGGTTTGTTCTTTACATCTTCTCTGAATAACAGTTTACCAATAACTTCACACAACAAAAAATATGTTTTTTAAAAACTAAATATGATATAAAGATAGATGTGAAAATATGTGTGTGTGTGTGTGTGTGTGTGTGTGTGTGTGTGTGTGTGTGTAGAAAGAGAGAAAGAGAGAAAGACAAAGATTCCAAGTTCATTCATTTTTGTGTCATCAGAAACCTTCAGCTATCGCCTTACAATTTGGGTCCTAAAATAATATCATAAACATAGCTAGGTTAGTAGGTAGATAGGCAGTTACAGTGAAACCACTAAACTGGAACTCAGTGACCAAAGTGGATATACATGAAATAACTAGATTCAGAATAGACAATGCGAGCTGAAATTAGAGCATTTTGTTTTGCCCTTTTATGTAAAATGTGCTTATGTTTAAAAATAGAACCAGAAAACTATTTGGGGTCAGAATTTAAAATAGTCCCGCTTTTTGTATGTCAAAGTAATGTCTTTGTCTTTGAGCTCTTTTATCTGAAGTTAAAAAAAAAAAACTAAACAAACAAAAAAAACATAAATCAAATATTTTGGCCCTTCCTTGGTCTTCCTAGCATGGGCTGACTCTATTCAGCATGTATTTTTTCCCCATGACAGCTTAAGTACAATATAGAAATTCATCCTTTTAGTGAACTGGGCCTTTTCCCAAGATTTTTATTTTGCATTTAACAAAATAACAGCAAATTTCAGGTATTAGAAGGATCGAAACAACCTCTTCTATTCTGTTGTCCTTAGAACACCATCTTTTATTCATAGCTTCTCTTGTGGTGCTGGGAGGCAGATTCTGTTGCTATAGCAACGCCCTGCATATCCTTGGGGATAGCTTACAGTTTTACTTTTTTTTTTAACAACAAAGAGCCATTGATACTACATGTTGCCAAAGGTTACAAAAGTTGAATTCTAAAATGAAAATATTTCTTCTATAGAAGTGGTACACCATATGCGTCCCACAAATTCAAAGAGATATGTAAGGATATGACCTTTGTGTGAACACTGATGAATCTACATAATACTGTTTGGCTTCAATGGATTATTCACAGCAGAAGTAGTTGAAGTGTATGCCTTGTTTCCTAAGACCACTGGGGGGGATAAGGGGTTTATTCCCAGTATTTATAAAGATCCAAGAGCAGGAAAAGAAAAAAAAATCAAAGGTACCATCACTTACATTTTGTTTGTTACTTTGTAATCACCTTCCCATCTTCACCCCCACCAAAATGAACTGCTATATCAAAATCCAATTACACTTTGACAGTAAATAGATCCTCAAAGAGTGGTTGTGACTGAATCCTTGTTTCTCAGAATAGATATTAAATATACGAGAGTCTCAAGAGCTCTGAAATCTGTATTCCTAGCTTCATTTTAACTGGATTCTCTTCATCGGTGAAAAAAAAAATATTCCTTAGCTAGCTATTTAGTAAAACCAGGAAAAATATTTCTTTTCAAGTATTCTTTTCAAGATAAGTTATCTCATCCCCCTAGAAACATGAAGGGATGCACTGAGAACCACAGATGCAAAGCGGGAGGCTCCATAGAATCACTTCCTGGGAAAACAACCATAAGAGTTTATAGAGGGTCAGGACATGGGAATCTGGGCTTTTCTCAAGAACAAGAGAGCTACAGGCTGAAAATGTAGATAAAATAGAAGAATGAATCCCAATCTCCTTCACTCACTACAGCCTGGGCAAATTCATTTAGGTTAGAAGACCCTCCCAGTCGACCAAGCAAACCCCATAATTCAAGGCCATTCATTCATTCATTTATCAATGTTTACTAGGTATATGTTACATTCCAAGCCACTTGAAAGCTTTTCAAAGGCTTACTAAATGCCTGATTGTACCCTTTAAGAGTTAGTCTTTAATTCAATAAAGTCTTTACTGGTACAGTTTCTACAGCTATAATATGGAGAACTGTATTAAAAATAACAGAGTCACAGGGTAATCATAGCTAGTAATAACAACCACACAGATAGTGTTTCTAAATAGCATCTCCCACTAAAAGAAACCAAGTTTCCTTAGAGAAATGACTGATTCCAGAAATGTTGGGATAGGGAAAATACAAGGTAGCCTTGAACATCTTGTTGTTCAAGGAAGCAAGGAAATGCTTAAACACTAATAGAGTCATGTCAAAAGAATATTCGAGCTGGTTTGGAGGCCAAATCCATTTTGAGCATCAGAATGAATGACAGAAATAATACATTAAATGAAAAATAAATGCATGGGTCCATAGTGAAACTCAAAAGAATAAGAAAGTGGGGGAGAGAAGAGAGATGAGGAGGACAGAAAGAAAAATAAAAGAGGAAAGCTCTACTTTACAGGAGAATACCAACTGTTATGGATTAAATTGTGTCCAACCCAAAATTCGTATGTTGAAGCCATATTGGCAGATAGGCCTTTAGGGAGGTAATTAAGGTTAAATGAGGTCATAAGGATAGGGTTCTAATCCTATGGAACTGGTGTCCTTATAAGAAAAGGAAGAAATACCAAAGGGTTCTCTCTTCCACATGCCAGAGAGAAGAGGCCACGTGAGGACACTGAGAAGACAGCTGTCTACAAGCCAGGAAGAGAGGATTCACCAAAAGCCAACCATGATGACACTTTGATCTTGGACTTCTAGCCTCCAGAAGTGTGAGAAAATATATACTCTCTGCTGTTTAAGCCACCCAGTCTGAGGTATTTTGTTATGGCAGCCTGAGCCAACTAATACAACTGAGAAATATTAAGAAAATGACAGAATTTTTTAAAAAACATCATTTTTCAACCCACTATGTAAGTAAGAATCACTAATGGATACTAAAACCACTGGGTAAAATACTATCATTTTAAAAGTATGCCCACACAGGGGCGCCTGGGTGACTCAGTCAGTTGGGCATCTGACTTTGGCTCAGGTCATGATCTAACGGCCTGTGGGTTCGAGCCCCGCGTCAGGCTCTGTGCTGACACCTCGGAACCTGGAGCCTACTTCAGATTCTGTGTCTCCCTCTCTCTCTCTGCCCTTCCCCTGTTCATGCTCTGTCTCTCTCTCTCTCTCTCTCTCTCTCTCTCTCTCTCTCTCAAGAATATATAAACATTAAAAAAAATTTTTTTAATAAATAAATAAAAGTATGTCCACCAGGTTAACTTTATAATGGTGAAATTAGATAGGACGTCACCACTGTAACCAAGTGATCAAACTTAGCACCATCAATAATGGGACAACCTCCTATGTGTCTCTTGATGGATCCAATAAGAAATACACATCACCTAGAAGCGCCTGGGTGGCTCAGTCGGTTAAGCAGCTGACTTCAGCTCAGGTCATGTTCTCACAGTTCATTAGTTCGAGCCCCACATCAGGCTCTTTGCTGGCAGCTCAGAGCCTGGAAACTACTTCAGATTCTGTGTCTCCGTCTCTCTCTGCCCCTTTCCAGCTTGCTCTCTCTCTCTCTCTCTCAAAAATAAACATTAAAAATTAAAAAAAAAAATACACATCACCTATCCAGCATTCTTGCCAAGAATGTTCAACCTGAATCCAGTCATGAGAAAACAATGAGATAAATCCCAGAAAGGGAGATGTTTGCAAAGCAATTGACCTAGATCTCCAAAATAGAGTCAGTGTCAGAAAAGACTACTTATAAACTGAAAGTCTCTAAACATCACAACCAAGTGAAACTAATAAGCCTTGACTGAATCTTGAGCCAACAAAACCAACTGAATAGATATATTGGGTATAACTGGGGAAGTTTTAAAATGGGACTGCACACTTGATGCCAAAATTGAATTAGTGTTCATTTTCTTAGGTGTGAGCACCACAGTAGTGATACAGGAAATTGTCCTTACTCTCAGGCAGAGTGCATGCTGAAGTATTCATGGGGAAATTATCATGATGTCTGCAACTTCCTTTCAAATGGGTCAACAACAACAAGAACAACAGCTAAAGATACATATATACGTATGTACAGGCACACCTCAGAGATACTGCAAGTTTGCTTCTAGATCACTGCAAAACAGCAGTAAAGCAAGTCACAAGACTTCTTTGGTTTCTCAGTGCATATAAAAGTTATGTTTACACTACACTGTAGTCTATTAAGTATGCGATAGCATTGTGCCTAAAAAAAAGTATATATCTTAATCAAAAAGCACTTTATTGCTGAAATTGCTAACCATCACCAGAGCTTTCAACAAGTGCAATCACTGACCACAGATCACCATAATACTCATAATAATAATAAGAATGTTTAAAACATTGTGAGAATTACCAAAACGTGACCCAGAGACACAAAGTGAACAAGTGCTTTTGGGAAAATGGTGACGGCAGACTTGCTCGATGCAGGGTTGCCACAAACCTACAATTTGTAAAAAAGTACAATATCTGCGAAGTGCAATAAAGTGAAGGTGTATGTATCAATAAATAGCAAAATAAAGCAGATCTATTAAGATGTTAATAATTGATTAATGTAGATAAAAGATATATAGCATTCAATGTATTCTTTCAACTTTACTGTGATTTGGAATTTTTCAAAATATATGGGTTAACAAATAAAAGTGTAAATATTTTAAAATGTTTAACATTTTATGGCATGCCACTCATCTTAAATGGCTGACCATGCACCTACCAGAACCAAATAGTATAACTGAATCGTTAGAGAGCATGGATGTTGGTTCCCAGAAGACCTATGTTCAAAGCCTGTCTCTCAGACCTTAGGCAAATAACATCTCCAAGTTTTAGGTTTTTGCAGTAAAATAAGAATAATATCTAACTGATAAGTGGTTGAGAAGATTTAATGAAGTTTATAAAAAATGTTTGGCACAAAAGAAGGCACTATTATTATTACCTGATGGTGTAAGGATAGGAACTGGAGGGTTTTCAGCCACCATTACATGCTACACACTCCAGTAAGCACTCTCCACTAAAACTATGGCATCGCTTACTAACGAGTGACTGCGTAATGTTGTTAGTGACCATTTTTGTTCCAAGATGGTCTTCAACCAAATTAAAATTTCCTTGAAGGCAGGGACCATGGCTTAACTCTAATTTCTGTATCTCCTAAAGAACACTGTACAATGTTAGACATGGTAATATTTTATCTGTACATTATGCTAGGTCAGTGCTTCTCAACTCTGGCTATGCATCGGATACACATTGGAATCATCTGGAGAGCTTTTAAAAAAATCTGATGCTTGGACCCCAACTCAGGTATTTTCATTTCTTTGGTCTGGGGTAGGACCTATACCTCAATATTTTTTAAAATGCCCAGGGTGATTGTAAAAAGTTCATGTTTTGTGTTTCTCCTTAGTGAAATGGCACCAGTCATTGCTGCCAAATTTCTACCCACTTTGGAGTAACCTGGAGTTCCAGATATAGGTACATTTGTATTTTAACATGTCAGCCTTCTCCTATGAACAGTGATTGTCCTCCTATTTCAGATGATTTGTAACACCTTCATGAAGGTTGTATAGGGGAGGAGAAATATCTTTTCCTCTATTCTTCTGAGACCACTCTAACAAGAGACAGATTAACAAGAGAAAAGCATACAGATTTATTTAATACACGTTTCTTGACATAGGAGCCTTCATAAGAAAGTGAAGATCCAAAGAAATAATTAAGCCTGAGAATTTTTATATTAGGTTTGATGAAGAGTAGAAAATCATGGGGAAATGTGATGGGACAAAGGGTATGGGGTAAGTGTAGTAAAACTGGGAGAAACTTAGCAAAGACTTGTTCATTCAGAATCTTCTCTGCATCCCTTCATCTTCAGAGATAAGGATGCTCTTTCCTCTAGATATTGGGAAGGCACCTCTTACATGATGGTTTTATGACCTGCTTCAGGGAAGATCAGAAGTCCTTCCTGCACATGCTGTTTCTCAAATTCCTCCAGCTTAAAATACTCCATATGCCAGGGGTGCCAAGGTGGCTCAGTCACTTAAGCGGCCAACTTCGGCTCAGGTCATGATCTCTTGGTTTGTGAGTTCAAGCCCCACATCAAGCCATTGGGCTCTGTGCTGACAGCTCAGAGCCTGGAGCCTGCTTCAGATTCTGCATCTCCCTCTCTCTCTGCCCCTCCCCCACTCACACTCTGTCTCTCTGTTTCTCTCTCTCTCCCTCCCCTCTCTCAAAAATAAATATACATTAAATACACACACACACACACACACACACACACACACACACACACAAACATACACACACACCCAGGCACTGGTTGGAATGCTGAGCATGCCCTTCCCCACAATCCTTCAACCATGATACCTCTTCTGGTTTTGAGTCTTGCCTATAACCCTGGTGGTCTGATGTGTGTAGGTTCCATTTCCCTGCCCTTGACTGTGCACTTAGAGACCTTGAACTGCTGGAAAGCCAGTTTCTGTTTCTTCAAAGTTTCCTGTTTCTTCAAAGAAGCCGGGCCTAGACTACTTCCAAAAACTATCTTTCTAATTCCCCACTAATAGCCAGGTAACCACGGGCAAGTTTTCTTGAACATTTCTCAATGTTCAAGTTTTCCCATTTGCCAGACAGAGATAATAAAGTATTTAATTCATTGTTATAAGGATTCAATAAGAGAAGGCATGTCAAATGCTTAACACAGTTCCCTCATACATAGTATCATTGGCTAAATGGAAACAATTATTTTATTATTAATATAGTAATAAATCCAAACCCAGCAGTTTTGTGGATGCAAAAATAAGATAAATGTATGGAAACCTAAATCTACCCCTATTTCCATTGATTTGTATATGAGAAAGCTTTGAAATTTCAGCAGATAGTAATGGACTGATTTATCCCAACTTTGTTTTGACAATATCTGCAAACAAAATTTAGATATTTAAAGCCTCTGTTCTTTAAAAGAGAACCCAAAGATGAATTACTTGTAGGAAAGATGGCTTCAAATTTTACAAATAACCATTTCTTCTCAACCTAAGACATGCCCTCCAAATAATAAGGAAGATGATGTTACAGTGGGACCACTACCACTCTGCCAAGACATTTCTAACTAACAGTGAGGCATTTGAGACTTTAAACTTTTAACTGAAAAGATTAATGCAAAGGAGATTAAAATACCACATTGGGTAAGACAACATCGAAGAACAATACGCTGAAGAGTTGGAAACTGGAGGAGAAAAAGCAACGTGGTAAGCCTTATGGGAGCAAAAGGAGGGATAATTCAGTGATTACTTAGTGTAGAAAAGAAAATCTTTTCCTCTACCTTCTCAGATTTAGAACATGGGGTTCTTCAAATTAAACAGATAAAAGATTAACAGAAAAAGAGGCATACAAAGTATATTGATGTTAACATTAACATCATGCATGAGGGCATCAACAGAAAAGAAGTGAAAACCAAAAGAAGCCATTAGACTGGGATCAGGGAGGCTTACATATCATTTTAACCAAGAATGATGAACTTTGAAGAAGTGGTTAGACACAGGAAAGGGGTTCGGGTCTCCTAGGAGTGGTAAATGGTGGGAAGGTTGCTGTTTAGTAAGGTTTGTTATATAGACTCCTCTTGGTGCTGTCTCTGGTCTCCCTGGTACAGGACCCCAGGGAACACCTTTACAAATGGAAATTTATGCCCTGCTTTTAGTCAGAAATGGGGAGGACAGAGAAATTTTCCTATGTCTTTCTCAATTGCTTTCAGCTCAAAATAATCCTTACACCAAAGTGACATATCTGGGGGTGGTGTATTCCAGACCCCTTCATTAGAAAGCAACTGAGGACTCACACTGAAGTTTCCAAAATCAGGTTGCTCTGAATAACATAGATAGAATTGTTGTACCACACAATTGAAGTAGCCTAAAGGAAAAATATTAGAAGTGGACTAGATAGGATATAACAAAAGAAAGTTAAAGATCTCTTATCATGAAGGTGGAAAGAAAGGGAATTGATTTTTAAAATGTTAAAGGACAAACTGGAATGTTTCAAAGTTTGTTTTTCAGGGAAGTCAAAATGTTTATATCATACCTGTTATCTTTTACTAGGGCTTTAAAATGTTGGGGAAACATTTAATGAAAGTAATATATATATATATATATATATATATATATATATTTAATGAAAGTAATATATATATATATACATATATATATATACACACACACATATATATGTGTGTGTATATATATATATGTATGTATATATATATACATACATATATATATATATGGCATGTAAATCAATTTTACCTTTAGTAAACTCAACATGAGGTAGAACATCTCCTAAATTTAAAGAATCAAGCCCTTCACAAAGAAAGACTGATTCCTACTCTGATGAAACAATTCTAGATAAAACATAACCAGATAAAGTGTTACTTTTAAGTCCAGGTACTAGGTAGGCCTTTGACAATCTTCTAAACCTTTGAGGGTCTCAATCACACTATGGATACAATGGACTAAATGGACCCTGAAGTGGTCTCCCTCATAAAATTCTGTTTCAATATAAATGGATATGACTCTCTTGTTAAGATGGGACTCTTCCTTTTCCTTCAGTCACAGTTTTTAAAATTGAATACATTCTTCATAAAAATAGGTGCATTATATATGACACAATAAAAAACATACTTTCTTCTCAGCTCCTTTTATAGAACAGGATTACAGGTACTTATAAGTTCCCCAAATCTTATAAAACCAAAATTCACAACATTTTAAAATATAGTGCTATCTCAAGAATTGTAAAACTTTTAATCAAGTTTTAATAAGTAAGCTTGGTTTGGAATGAATTGTTCACATTGTTATTAAAATGCCACTTTGAAAAATTAAAACACACTTTCCAAATTTCATGTGCATCTGAATATTAGATCTCTAGATATTTGCATAGATCACATATTTAACTTTGAGGGACCAATGTCTCCCCCACAGAAACTTATACAGCAAGAAGCAACAGTGTGGGGTCAATCAGAACTAAGCATGCTGTTACTGACTGTGTTGATCCAAAGTGATCCCTTAACCTTTTTTAATTATTCTTTTATCCTTCATCTTTTTGCAAAACTTCAAAAACATATTTTTTATCCAGTATCTTAGAGTAAAAGGCTTTGAAATTACACTAATATATTAAAGTTACAATCCTAAACATGCAAAAGTTCTAGTTCCCAAAGCCCCTTTTCTGGTCCCTTTAGAGCTTGAAACCAACTGGGCACCAGTAGTATGGGGAATGTTCCCTGCGATCCCCTTTCACTTTTAAGCATTCTTTTTCCAGTTCAATTTGGTGACCCTTTCTTTTCTTTCTAGTTATTGGGGGCCTTTTCTAAGTGCTACCAAATAGGAAATTACTACAAAGACAAGTGGAAGGAAAAAACATTTTTAAAATAACTTCACAAACCACCTGCAATTCTGGTAAATGCCTTGCTCTCAGATTGTGTGGACTTTTTTGAGATTTCTGTCGAATCAGTCGCGCTACCCGACCCCACCCCCGCTCAGGGATCCGTGTTCCCTTTTCAGCTCAGTAATCAAATAGCTCTGACTGGTCCATGTCTGCTTTTGTCTACTTCTGACCTACATGTTCCTGTGAGGGACATCTTTGTCTCACTTTTCTTTGGTCACTGAGTTCATGTACCTCAATAGGCTAAGTCTGGCAGTCCATTAACAAGAATTCTCAGCTCAGCCCTAGGCCACCCAGAAACCCCGGTTACATGTTCTCGTTGAATGGCTTCACTGGTGGCCCATTCAAATGTGCTAATGTCAGAAAAAAAGGTTTCAATGGGGCGCCAATGTACACCATTGCTGAGGCAAAGTGACTAGGCTTCCAATAAAGCCTCCCCCGGGGTGATGTTAAGCAGAGTTATCAATGGTGCAGAGGCTGAGCCAGGGCTAATGCTCTAATCATGCCAGCAACAGGTGGCACAGACACAGCCACTTCACTACTAAATCACAGTGCAGAGTTCACCTGCAATTCAATCCTCTCTCCAGCTTCCAACCTCCAGATATATGTGCAGATACCCCTCCTTCTCTCTCTGGTTCTGGGGCTGGCTAGCAGAAGACATCTTGGATGGGAAAGGATATTGGCATTGTTTGTTTCCAATTGTTCTGAGGTTTACATCTCCTGTTGAAAAGCTTTCTTAAAGCTCTTTTATCTTCTCTAGACCGTACAGAAGCAGATAAAGCATTGTCTCAAGCGTCACCCCCAAAGCATTAAAAAGGCATTTTAGCTCAGCAAAGGAATATTTTGACTATGCAAGACAGATGTCACATTACAGGCCCAGGTTGCTAATTCTCACAAGAGAACATCTTGAACTGCAACTAAATTATGAAGTTGTGATGACTAAACCAATTCTGCAGCCCCTCCTCCCCTACAACCAGGGCGAATGAAAGGGAAAAGAAAAGGATGGCGTAATCCCAATTTTTCCTTCTAAATATGTCTGAGAAGGAACATAAAAGCAACCAACAAGTCAGGATTTTTGTAACTATTTTAAAATTTACTCTAAGACCCCTGGATTTCTGAAATATTCACAAATACACAGTATTCCCACACATTGACAATAGCTCAAAATGACAGTCCCACTATCACTCAAACTTGCCATCAAGATGAACCAGCACCACTGCCTCCCAGGTTTCTAATCCTTAAATCCTGGTGACAGTCTGCAGACCCAGCCATGACCGTGACACCCTCCACCTTCCAGGAGCACCCAGCAGTTTGCTTGGCCACTCACTACAAGTCAACATATACAAAAAATGACTTCAGTTCTTCAGAGCTCCCTCAAAACCATTTTTCCACTCTTGAATCAAAAAGACCACCACGCCAAAAAAGGTAGGGTATCTCACCATCTCAGCTAATTTTGGAAAACTGTGATTTTGTTGGGGAATAAAGTCCAAAGCACATGATGCATTCGTGTACGCAAAATGGAATTCAACCCACATGGAAGTGATTCTTGAATATTCCAGAGAGCTAAACATGGGGATCTTCCAACTACACAGTAGACTCCCGAGAGCTCATTTCGATCCAGGTTAAAGAGGGATGGGTTTTGTGGGGGAACTCTCTGGGGTCCACACTGTCTTTCTGGTCCCTGCAGAGGTCTTCCTGGGGCCTTTATATCTGGTTGCCAAACCAGCAGCCAGTGCTGGACAGCTATCCTGGAGGAGCCTACTTTTAGGACTTTAGCCCCAAGTTGACTCCCACTCAGTCCTGTTGCTCATATATATTACAGGGTTTATCATGAGTAAGATTCAATGTCAGTGGTTCTGGAGCACAAGAGGGAAGGTGACAGATCCCACAGAGCCTCTAGCCTAAAAATCTTTTTTCTTTTTCCTTTGCAGTCACATAAAAGAAGGTTTCTCCCTCATTGCCCCTCATCTTCTGATTCTAGTAAATTCTTCCTACTTTTTTCTCTGACCAGTTTAATTATAAAGCAACTAAAGAAGGTTGTGTAAATTATTATAATTTTTATGTAATATGGAATTCATTTCTTTTCCCTAATTTTTTATAATGGACATGGATTGTTTTTATAGTCAGAAAAAGTTATTTTTTCAAATAATAAATTTAATTAATCTTTAATCTTTTATTCCTTGAAAGTGGAATTTTGCTCTCAATTCTCTAAGAAAACTAAATATTTGCCTGGCATGTTAGTAAGAGAAACAACTGGCTAAGTTTTTAAAAATGAAATCAAAATTAATCACTGAAGAAAAAATTCCCTCTCTTCTCTCTCAATAATTTTCCTCCTTCTTAATCATACTTCACCCAAAGCAATTTAAGGTATAAATTTAATTTAAAAAAAATCAATGGCTTCTTGTTTGGACTGGTATGTGTAAAGCCACACTTGTCTAACAGGGGTAGCATTCGAGGTGTTTAGATCTTGTTCTAGGGAACTACAACATGAGATGTCAGAACTTACCCATTTTTGGTTCCTCTAGTATATTTCCAAACAGAGAATGCAATGGTCCCTTCAAAACCCTAACAAACTTAAGTGAAAATTGGATTAAGTTCATACCAGGCCACCTGGCTTGCATTATTTCTCTCATCTTTATTCCTTGTGTAGATCAGCTTAAGAAGTCAGAAACAGCATTTTTTAAAAGATGCCTCTGGATTTTACTTTCTTCACTGCAAGAAGTTCCACAGAATGCCCAGAAAGAATGGGCCAATCTCTAGCTGTCCCTTTGTTTACAGTTCCTTCCCTCCTCCCTGTTGTCCTGTTCCCTGCTCCCCTCCCCCAGGCACCCAAGCTTTGCTTTTGAAGGCATCCTTGACTTGAGAGAAGTTAGACCATGTCACAGATGCCCTTTTTCTCTAAGGCAGCCCAACAGAGATAATGGGCCCTGTGGGGAGAGGAAGCTAAAGAAGGGGACTCCTTTGGATACTTAAGGGAATTACTGAGGAGGCTTACCAGACTCTGGCTAACAAATTAAAAAATGGAAAGCAGGTGATGTTGTTTTACTAGACCCTTTATGCAATCAAGGAGAAGCTGCTGTGGAGGTGGTGGAGGTGGTGGAGGTGGTGGTTCGTTGTTTAGGGGAGGGGAGCAATTTTTTAAATTATCCTCAGGCCTCTTATTGAAACTCTAAATAAATATTACAGATAATTGAGATTATTAATTAAGACTATACCCAAGAAAAGTCATTAGCATTTTGCTCACTAGACAAAAATGGAACAATGAATAAACTCTAGTTAAACAAAGAAAAGTCAGTATCAGTCATTAAGTAATTTGGAAAACCAAGTATATAATGCCGCTGTGGAACAAATCAGAAACAATTCAGAAGAAATCCTTTCTGACCTCCAGCCTACATTTTTCACTGGAGATAGACAAAGGACAAAGCTACTCTCCCAATCTCCCTAACTTCAGTAAAGAACTCTTTACAGGATTTTTCTGATGTTGACTTCAGGTCCTTAAAGCCTGGCCTTTCTGTGCATGTACTAGATATCATATGCAGGAACTTTAGGATGAGAATATATCTACCAACCCTGCCCTCAGAGGAAAATCTGTCTCAACTAACCTTTAGGCTTGAACTCCATGACTACTATTCCTATTGGATCCCAACTCCAAAAATTCATCAAACTTACCCACCTCCTTCCCAGAGACTAAATTAGAGGTTGCAACACAGAAACATTTCAAATAGGAATTAGCCATCACATTGACTCTAATCTTCCTGTATGGTTACAATGGTAGCAATGATAGTGTGAAAGCCATATTAACATCTTCTACGTGAATAGCCCAATTCAGAAAGCAGAATCAAAGATGCCTGGCTGGCTCAGTCAGTTGAGTGTCTGACTCTTCATTTCTGTTCAGGTCATGGCCTCACAGTTTGTGAATTCAAGTCCCAAGTCAAACTCTGCACTGACAGTGTGGAGACTGCTTGGGATTCTCTCTCTCTCTCTCTCTCTCTCTCTCTCTCTTTCTCGCTCTCTCTCTTCCCACCTCTCTCTCTCTCAAAATAAATACATAAGCTTAAAAAATAAAGCAGAATCATTAGAAAGACATCCCAAAGTATAAAAATAGGATAGATCACATTTGAGGCATTAATCCAGACATACATAATGAACATTCTCCTATGTATTTTGTTATTGTTATTACAAACAAGTGTTCTTTATATGGGAAAAAATTATATTTTCTTGCCTTTTTCCTTGTGATCCTAGAGTAGAATTAGCTTGGCATTGTACTAACTCTATTACTAAGAGATAAATCCCTTCGTTAAAGAAAAATCTTGCTCTAAGAATCCCATGCTCAGCTGTTAGATTAAGAGAACTAACGTAGAAATATGTAAAAGGCATTTTAATACAATACAGCTAATTCCATATACACAAGTGGACAGATCTGTATCACAGAGCAGCAACATTCCATACAAGACCCATGCCTTTATGGAATAACTTTTTTACCTCCTGCCTAACTAAGCTTCCAAACAAGCATACACCTTTGTTTTCTACTCCTGCAAATATCATTGATATTATAAAATTCCTTTTTGACAAAACACATATGAGTGTGATTTTTATTTTTTTTTAAGTTTTTAAGTGTTTATTTTTGAGAGAGAGAGAGAGAGAGAGAGAGAGAGAGCAGGGAAGGGGCAGAGAGAGAGGGAAACACAAAATCCAAAGCAGGCTCCAGGCTCTGAGATGTCAGCACAGAGCTCAACGTGGGGCTTGAACTCACAAACTGTGAGATCATGACCTGAGCTGAAGTCGGACACTTAACTGACTGAGCCACCCAAGTGCCCCTATCTGAGTGTGATTTTTAAAAGCAAGTGTCAGATGAAGCTATTTATTGTATGCAGATTTTAATTATCTTTTTTTAAAAGAAGAGTCAGTTGTGCCAAGATCTCAAGTAAACCCACCACCTAGTGACATACTGTGTTATTTGCCTACACCTGCAAGAGTTTGCCATAAGCTACAGATGCCATCTTCCTGAACTGCCTTTGAAGTTCTAATGTTTATTACACTTCAAAGAGATACCAAGACAATAGTAGGGATGAAGAGAATGGGTCTTATTCCCCAATTCAAAAAATGTTAGACATCTTTTATGAGCCTAAATGATTCTGTGTTTCATCATCAAAATCTTCCTTCACCAAAAGATGAAAACTGGCTAGAACACAGTAAGTTGTATTAATTATGCAGTCTATTAATTAAGGACTTTGTACATAAAATAATTAGCAATGAAGTATCTATGCTAACTGGTTAGTGTACACCTTTATATTGATGTGGCAAAAATAAATAGCAGGATCTTTAACAAAATTATTTCAAATCTACTATTACCTCCCTTTTTTTGTAGCATTCTTAAAAGACTCTTTACTATCATCAAATGGCCCTTCTGTTCTCTTGAATCCCATTGGCCAGAGTTTCAAGCTTCTGGGTTAACTCTATGTAATAAATCAACATTTCTAAACAAGATTTGTATATTTAAAAAATCAATTGCTGTGGCTTCACTGCTTGCTGTAGTTTTCTATATGAAAGGGCCTGATAAAGTTTTCAATCTTTTAACAGCTTAAAAAATAAGCACTGACTGGCACCCAAACCTAAAAGAAAGCCAGCAACAGGTCTAATGAAAATCGTGCGGAGAGCCCATCAGACATTAAGTAAATACTTTGCTTCTGTTTTCTAGTCCCTTTTTGTTTGGTTACCATGGCAACCTGTTTTTGTGGGGGTCACTTGGAATGTATAAGAATTTGCTGCAATTAGATGCTTGCACCCTATTGGCCAGTATGATAGAGAGTAGTAAAACTAAAAAGAAATAAAAGAGAAGGAAAGGCAATGTGGACAAAGCCAACATGCACTTCGGGAACCAAAGAAAAATTGTGTAAGCCTAATTATCTTTCAGAGCTATTTTCAAAGTTGCTCTTAATAAAAATTTCCATATCCTCTAGCCTGTGATTTCTCACCTTGTTGACCTTCCAAAGTACTCCTTAGCTGTAACACACTTATTGCACTTGATTTTACTTTTGTTATTCTCTAATTGTTTTATGGATATGTCTTACCCCTTTATGAGATTGCAAAATTCTTCAGGGTCAACAAAATGGAGAAACCCATGGAAGTGGAATTAGATGTGATGGATTGTGGTCTAGGTTCTGAAACCAGTTAGTTGTACAGCACTTAGCCAAGCGCCTTTAACCTCACTAAGCCTCAGTTTCTATAAGACTCATGCCCTTTAAAGGTGTTATAATTAGACTGTTGTATATACTATCTATAGTGTGTCTCAGGCAGCCCTGAATATATAGAAGATTAAGATAACTGCTGCTTCTCTAAAACTTAAGGGACACTATCACTTTGTTACGGACTCTCAGACTATAAATTTTAAATCCATGGTCAGGCAGAGTGAAAGTACCCTACTTCTAAAATGAAAAGAGGGTGCAAGTTAAATGTCTGTGGGTATAGTCACAAAGAAAAATAACAGCATTAATACATGCTCAAAGATTTGCTTAGCCTGACTCATAAGAAGGCAAAGCAGCATTACGGTTATGTCTCACCTAGATCCAGAGACTCTGAACTACATAAGAATTGTTTACTTAAAATAACATCACTGCTTTTTTTTTTTGAAACAGCATCCATTAAAGTTTAGAACTATCACTAGACATATCAAATGATTTCAAATCTCAGCTTGATTGTTTACAATCAAAAGATTATCTAAATTCTCCTCCACTCACCATGATCACTCTAGATGCTTTAAGCATTTATTCAGTCTGCTCAAGAAGGTTATCTATTGAGGCTTTATTTCAACATCTCCACTGGCAAAAAACAAAACAAAAACAAAAACAAAACCCTCACCGTACCCCAAAGTCATTCATCCTGTGTTCAAGCAGCTCTAATTGTTAGACAATTCTTCCCTATATTAAAACCAAATTCCTGTTCCCTGTTAATTCTATACATTGGTCCCAGGCTACAGTTGCTCTCATAACATTGTTTAGAATTCTTTCCATCTGAGTACACATCAGTTATCCAAGAGCTTCTTCAAGTGGCACCCAGAGCTAAAAAGAATCCTCTGTGCTGGCTGACCAATACAGTGTATGATAGGACTATGACCCCATGGTTAACAAGCATGGTTAACAGGTTACATGCCTGTTTGAAGCTATATGCTAGAGATACAAAGATAAACTAGACAACAGCTTTGATTTCAGGGAGATGATAATCTCTAGGAGGAGCCAAGAATGTTAGTAAATAGGTTCAATAAAAGGACTGAGCTAAGGTTGAAAATACAGTAGTGTTCCAAAGAGTATGTTTTGGGTGCTCCCTGGGGAGTGGGAAAGGGCCAGAAAAAGTTTCAGAGAGCAGGTTTTACCAGATAGTCCAAAGAGAAAGAGCATTCTGGGAAAAGGCAATAGTATAAGCAAAAGCTCTGACATTATGATTCATCATGATAAATTCAGGGAACTCCAAATGTTCACTATAACTGAAATGCAGGGGATGAGTCAAGACAAGGCAAGAGTTCAGGTTACAGAAGTAGGCAAGGGCCAAATGTTGGAACTGGGTATGCCATGCTAATGCATCTGAACTTTGTCCTATAGTCTACTGGTCTCCAAAATGGGGTGTACATACCACAGGGGATGCACAAAATGATCCATGAGGGTAAAATAGGAAAACTATTTTATTTTATTTTATTTTATTTTATTTTATTTTATTTATCTTATTTTATTTTTTTACCCCAAGAATTAGGAAAATGTCAAGCTTTACTAATATTTCATTTGAATGGCACCCTCAGTAGGTTTGAATATTAAACTGTCACCTGTCATATACAGTAAGCAAAGCATCATGAAGGAAAAAATAGGAATTCCACAAAATGGAGGGTTGGACAGTTGACCATCACCCAGTAATTCATTTTACTTTTATTAAAAATGTTGTATTTTATGGTGCCTAGTTAAGTAGATGGACGGTCATATTATCTACTTTTAAGTAAATAACCCTCATAAAATAGACAAGTGACTTAAGAAAGATCTCTTCAAAGAAAGCCCAAACTGAAGATAACACTAACAGGGTAAGCAAAATAAGGGCTAAGAAAAAGGCAGAGTTGATCCTGCTATTGCTTGTATAATCACTTTGTCATGTAAGAATACTGACAATACATTCGGATCTGTTAAATCATTGACATATATATGTCATATATATGTATATATGTATATACATACATAAAGAAGACTATTTAGGATATGGATTTACATCTAGAATATGAAGGCCTTACAAATTGTTTTCTAAATTTGGTAAAGATTAATAGCTTCTTTTGCCGAATTTTTCCTTAATAGTAATAACTTTGGTTAAAAATACTTGTTCTTTCTTCCTTAGGACGCATGGTTCAAAGCATTCTGAAGGCCCTCTGTTGACCTTCACAGATGACACAGTGACCCTGCTCACATACCTTCTGCATACCTCATCCCTGAGCCTTGGAGACCACATCTTACTACACTGTAGCCCTCCATCTGAGAGCTCTCTAGATCTGCAAATAGGTAGTAGGCCAGAAGTGCTCAGTGACTCTTGTCTAGCGGATGACACACAAGAGTTGGAGAATATTTACTGTGCCTCAAGTGGAACAACTCGGAAAAATTCTGCACTAGCTCCTGAGCTCTCCAGCAGGAGTGAGCCCCAGCTGCCCATAGCAGGTACCTGCACGGTGACATCTCCTTTATTGGATCATTCTCTTCTTCCTTTACTCACTTCTGCTATCCCTTATCCATGCTTTCTGGGATCTCTTCCTCCCAAATAAATGATTCACACTCAAATCCTTGTTTCCAGATCTGCTTCTTTGGGAACCCAACCTAAGACAGTGACTGACTACAATGCAGCTGATAAATAAATGGAAAACAAAGCTAAATATTTGCAGAAATGAGTATTAGAAAATTTGCTAAACACTTGCATATAACTATAGATATCTCTCACATGTTTCTGTTCTTGATATTTGTCAGTAATGAAATACATGAACAACTTTTTTTGTGAGCCAATAAAGTGAAATGTAATGAAGGGTATATATTCTCATTAGTACACTCTGTCAGGAAGATATTGGGTATAAATAGGAAGTTTACTAAAGAGGAGTGCCTGGGTGGCTCAGTCGGTTAAGCATCCAACTCTTGATTTCTACTCAGGTCTACTCACGGTTCATGAGTTCAAGCCTCATGTCAGGCTCTGCACTGACAGTGTGGAGCCTGCTTGGCATTCTCTCTCCCTCTCTCTGACCCTCCCCTGCTTACATTCTCTCTCTCAAAATAAATAAATAAACTTAAAGAAAAAAGAAAAGAAAAAAGTTAACTAAAGAGAGAGAGAGAAAAAAAGCCTTAGGGCAAAGTGACAAAGTTAGCACCATAGTAAAATTCATTAACTACATTATTACAGGCAAATTTAGGTGCAAAAATGGTGAAGCAGATGAACATTTTGTTGATGGCATTAATTTTATGGAAGTGTTTAAAATGTAGTCTGTGTCTTTATAATATTTTACTATCACCTTTTAGTGAGGTAAACAATTATTATGAAAATCTGAGGTGTTACACAGACATTTGTTGATTATCTCACAGCAAAGAACTGAAAAAGACTTTTCCATATATAAAGAGAAATTGCATATTTTTCTTTTACAAATAGACAAATGTCCCAAAATTTGCTTACCTTTTTTATGATGAGAATAATTTGTCATCATCATACTATCTAGCAGATGGGTTTTTTAAAATAAATATCAATCAAAATGTTAGCAAGTTATTTTGTGGATATCAACAAACTGTTCCAAGGTATTTATGGAGATGCAAAAGACACAAAATAGCCAACACAGTATTGGAGGCAAAAAATAAAGACTTACAATTATAAGACTTACAGTAATAAAAACAATGTGGTATTGGCAAAAGAATAAACAAATAGATAAATGGACAGGATAGAGAAACAGACCCCTATGTAGTCACTGCTCTTTGACTTTGAAAGGAGCAAAGGTGGCACAATAAAGACAGGCTTTTCAACAAATGGTGCTAGAACAACTGGACATCTACATGCAAAACAATTCATCTAGACACAGACCTTACTCTCTTCACAAAAATTAACTTAAAATGGATCATAGACTTAAACATACAATTCAAAACTTCAAAACTCTGGAAGATAACATAAGAGAAAACCTAGATGATCTTGGGCATGGCAATGCCTTTTTAGATACAACACCAAAGACATGATCCATGAAAGAAATAATTGATAAGCTGGACCTTATTAAAATTGAAAACTTCTGTTCTGCAAAAGACAATTATCAATAGAAGACAAACCACAGACTGGGAGAAAATATTTGCCAAAGACATCATCTGATGAAGTACTGTTATCCAAAATATACAAACAACTCTTAAAACTCAACAAGAAGAAAACAAATAGAGTGACTGAAAATGGACAAAAAGTCTGAAAACAAACCCCACCAGAGAAGATATACAGATAGCAAATAAGCATATGAAAAGATTGTTCCCAAAATATTTCATCAGCATAATGCAGATTAGAATAAGGAAGTATCATCATATGCCCATTAGAAAGGCCAAAATCTGGAACACTGACAACACCAAATGCTGGTGAGAATATGGAGTAGCAAAGATTCTTGTTGAATGCTGGTAGGAATGCAAAACTGTATAGCCACTTTGAAAGATAGTTTGGTGGTTTCTTACAAAACTAAGCAAAACATACTCTCACCTTATGATCTAGTAATCGCCCTCCTTGGTATTTACCCAAAGGAGTTGAAAACTTAGGTCCACACACAAATCTTCCCTGGGACATTTTTATCAGCGTTGTTCATAATTGCCAAAACTCAAAAGCAGCCGAGATGTCCCTCAGTAGGTGATGGGCAAATAAACTGTGGTACATCCAGACAATAAAATATTATTCAGCACTAAAAAGAAATGAGCTATTAAGTCATGAAAAGATATGGAGGAAACTTAATTACATATTGGTAAGTGAAAGAAGCTAATCTGAAAAGGGTACATACTGTATGATTCCAACTGTATGACATTCTGGAAAATGCAAAACTATGGAGACAATAAAAATATCAGTGGTTGTCAGTGGTGGGGGATGGGAGCAGATGAATAGGCAGATTTCTAGGGCAATGAAAATACTCTGTATGATATAGTATAATGATGGATATAGGTTAATACACATTTGCCCAAACCCATAGATTGTACAACATCAAGACTGAACTCTAAGGTAAACTGTGGACTTTGGGTGATTATAATGTGTCAGCGCAGGCTTATCTTTGGTAAAAAGTGTACCATTCTGGTGAGTGATATTGATAGTGGAGGAAGCATGTGTGGGGGCAGTAGGTACACGGGGGATCTCTGTACCTTCATCTCAATTTTGTTGTAAACGTAAGACTGCTCTAAAAAAATGAGTCTTTAATAAATAGACAAATTGTCCTTTCAGTATAAAGGTGAGAGCTTAACAATGAATGAGAATGCAACTGTATTTCAAAAGAAACATGTATGGACTGAGCACACTTGAAATGGCAATATTTTCATTATGTGATTTCATTACCAAAAGCAAGGTGAAACTGTTGTTCTCATGTCTACACATTTAAAAGCATGAAAATGAAATTTTCTAACTTTTTCTAAAATTTTGTAAATAAAAGATTTCAGTGGGGCCTTTTTTGTTAAAACATATTGAAATATAACACCTTTTAGTTTATTCACAAGAACAACTGACTGGAATTATGGAAAATAGGAATGCATTACCTGAATTTCAGAAAAAAAAGATGTGAATAATTGATAGATGAGATTGAAAAATAAAAATTTTATTTTAGTTATAGCCAAAATGTACTTCTGTTTGTTTTTGGGTTTTTTTTTTTTAATGTTTATCTATTTTTGAGAGGGAGACAGGGACAGAGTGTAAGTCAGGGAGGGGCAGAGAGAGAGAGAGAGACACAGAATCCAAAGCAGGCTTCAGGCTCTGAGCTGTCCGCATGGAGCATGACGTCGGGCTCAAACTCACGAACTGCAAGATCATGACCTGGGCTGAAGTCGGCCACTTAACTGACTGAGCCACCCAAGCACCTCACTTCTATTTGTTTTTGAAGTATCCTGTGTTTAACCACCACAGCTATCAAAAGTGAATATCAAAGTAAACTGAACTTCGTTGTTTTTTTTTTTAACATTTTTTATGTATTTTTGAGAGACAAAAACACAGCACAAGCAGTGAGGGGCAGAGAGAGATACACACAGAATCTGAAGTATAGATTCTGAGCTGTCAGCACAGAGCCCAACGTGGGGCTTGAACCTACGAACTGTGAGATCGTGACCTGAGCCAAAGTCACTCAACGGACTGAGCCACCCAGGCACCCTTGAACTTTGAATCACTATATCAAAAATATGTTAAGCCAAGTTTTTAAAAAATAATAAAGCACATTTAAGCATGCTGCAAAAATAGGTTAGCTATTTTTATTTGTTCTATTAACATATTACAAATGATTTAAATTTTTATTGTATCTCATGCTTTTTAAGTTTTGTTTTGTTATGTTTTATGATATACAAAATAAATATTTATTTATATTATATACTTACTTGTATAGATTTATGTTGAATATGCATTCTCCAGACATTAGTATGAATGTTTGGATCAGATAGGGCACACAGACAATGGGAAGACTGGAGGAAAGTCCACTGAAGCATTTAGAGCTGGTAAATAACATGATTACATTTGTGTTTTGTTTTTTTTTATTTTTTATTTTTTTTAATTTTTTTTAACGTTTTATTTATTTTTGAGACAGAGAGAGACAGAGCATGAACAGGGGAGGGGCAGAGAGAGAGGGAGACACAGAATCAGAAGCAGACTCCAGGCTCTGAGCCGTCAGCCCAGAGCCCGACGCGGGGCTCGAACTCACGGACCGCAAGATGGTGACCTGGGCTGAAGTCGGACATCTAACTGACTGAGCCACCCAGGCGCCCCTACATTTGTGTTTTGAATGCAGACTCTAGAAATGGTGTAGATAGCCATGTAAATCTGGAGACAAATTAGGAAACTATTTGACAGTCAAGTAGAGATCACTAGCCCTAAATTAAAACAGTAGCAATTGACAGAGAGATGAACAGCAGCTGAAGTGAACAGAACTTGGAAAACCAACTGTTTGTGAGGGCCAGAGAAAGACTCATAAGGACGAGTTAACTCCCTAGTTTGGGGCATAAGTGACTTCATTGTTCGTAGTATTCTCACCAAAACAGGCCCTCCCAGACAGAAAATACCAAAACAACAGGGACAGGAGAAAAAGCTAGGATACCTGCTAAATCTAGGATGCTGTAAGAGATAAGTACTGATGTCAGAAGGCTGAGCTTACAAAGTTGAGAGTTGTCAGCTTGTATGATTACATTTTGTTACTTTATTAATGCAGAGGAAAAATAGATTGCTTTTCCTTATTTTGGGGAGAGGAAAATCCAGTTATATCATCCTGCTAACTCACACTGAGTTTAAAATTAACTCTTAAATCTTTTTCGTGTGTGATGTTGTTAAGGCACTTCTCTTTATGCTGTGTTTTCTGCCAATAAGCTTATGGACCTAAGAACAAGACTTTCCCCTTGTGCTAATCTCCTTTTGTCTTGCTCAGGTCAACACATCGATATGTTTATGGAGCTCTCCTTGGATGGTGATGACTATCAAGCCCATCAGCCCTAGGTTCCAGCTTCATCTCATCATTTGCTAACTTCTACTAATTGAAAATTTCATGGCATGTCTTTTTGCCCTTCTTGGCTCTCAGGCACCTGTTATTGAATTGATTGGTTTATGGCATCCTATCATCATCAGTACCTTCATGACAACTATTTTATTTTTACCTTTTTGTTGTTCTTCCTTATACCACATTTCCAATCCCATTTCTTCTCCTCACAACTTCCCCACCACATTTGATCTGCACTGAAGAAAGTAAAAAATAATTGAGGGCTCCACCATCTTAACTTTCCCATTGCTGAGAATGGTATCTCTCTCCATGTGTTCAGATTTGTTCATTCATTCAATGAATATTTCTTCAGTGCTTGCTATGTTTTAAATTGTTCTCTAAAAGCTGTGGTCACAGTTAGACACATTTCTTTTTATCTTTTAATAGATTTTTAGTATTTTTCTCTAAGTATTTTCTATATTTTCTTAGGTCACTTTCTAGTTTGATATTTCAAGTTTTGTTGCTTTAATGAAAGGCATCATATTTTCCACTATATTTTTAGTTAGTGCAAGTACAGAAGAACTCTGTTGATATTTTTGTTGGTATTGTTGGTCTTCTATGTATTAATCTCACTGAACTCTTTCATTAGTTTTAATAGTCTATTGGTTGTCTTAAGTTTTCTGTCTCTTCCCTTCCAATCCTTGAATTTTTTAATATCTTTTGCTTGCCTTACTGCATTGGCCAGAGATAATTACTTTTGTAAGGATTCACAAACCACCCTGTCATTAATTTAGTCTAAATTGATAATAAGACCACCAGACTATAGTTTGCATATTAACTTCTCTTCTTTTTCGGAAAAAAAAAGTCTATTGAGTTTTCCAGAACCCCTCATTCTCCCCAATATCTTTTTTAAAAATCTCAGTCCATATTGTATTGCATAAGTGAAAGTTGCTAGGAGAGTAGATCTTAAAAATCCTCAACACAAGAAAAAAACTTTTGTTACTGTGCATGGTGATAGATGTTAACTAGACTTATTGTGGTGATCATTTTGCAATATATACGAATACCAAATCATTACACTGTACACCTAAAGTTAATATAATGTTATGTGTCAATTATACCTCAATTTATAAAAATCTGAATCCAAAGATTTTCAGAATTTTCTAAATGAGATTGTGTGCACCTTCCCTTGGGCCATTTTATTTGCTAACTGCCATGTTTCAAGTTTTCTGAAAAGAGAGATTCAGGTTAAGGCCTACACAATGCTGGAGAAAGGTAATCAATGGGATTTTATTTGAACCTGAAATGAAGACTTTATCTAATAGCAGCTGTAAGTGTAGGTTAAATACATTTATTTCATTTCTAGTATAGATTTATTCCCATGACACTATCATCTTCAGAGTTGGCCCTCAAATAATGGAATGGAGTGGAAAAAACTGGAATGTACCCTAATACATGGTACACAGACACAGGTATCAACAGATTTTAATAAGACATGAACTAATATTATCACAGGATGAAGAGTTCTGAAGCTTAAGTTCATTTAGTATGTCGTGGTTACTTTAGAGTAAAATCACAAGTTAGTGCCTAATTTGCGCCTGTTGCATGAAGAGCTACCTAACTTCTCTGTATGATCATTCTGTTACTTTTCTAAAGCATTAAATTTCTGTTCAATTGAAAATATTTCCAGAACAAACCTATTGGGCCATTTCATGGACATTACCTATTTGTTTACGAATCAATTATTATAAATTGCTATATGTGCTTTTCATTATGCTAATTCTGTGTATCATTACACTTTTTGTTTTAGTTGGCTATATTTTAGTGTTTAGCTAGCCAGGGACATGGACCCTGAAACAAATATTTGGCACATGTTTGGAGTGGACTGTAACTCAGAATCAAATTTAAATGGTTTGTTGTGAAGCAAGGAAAATTGCTGCAATACCAGACACACAAAAATATATCCTTTCAGCTAATACATGTTAATATCCAAGAAATTTACCTAAAAAAATATATATGTATGTATATATACATATATATATGTATATATGTATAATATAATATCTGAGCAGAATTCAAGGTAAAAATTACAGAAAAGTTGCCATTTTAACAGGAATCGATAAACTAACCAGTGTATTTATCTCCCTACTTTTGCCAGAGAGAGTATTAAGAGGAGAAATGACAGAAATGGGAAAGGGGAGAAATGCATATACTCCACTTAAATTGTATTCTCCAAGATTGTATTTCCTTTTGTAAGTGATGATATTATACTCTTTCCCTTCATAAATTTTATTCACTTACCTCCTAGGATGAAGTTTATTCATCATCTTCAATTTCCACTTCCATACTCACTCAAAAATAATAATAATTACAGCAAGAAAATAGCAAGTGATAGTACTTATTTTTGTGCTTTTATCCTGAGATGCATGAACTATTAGTTTAAAGATTTTTTTTCTGCTGGATTGAAGTTAATTAATAATTTGGGTCATTCTATTTTTCTGTGAGACACCACAATGGGATCATAAGTATTAAAACAACAACAACAACAACCTCATATTAACAGGAGAAGAGAGCAGTAAACATATAATGATAAGAGTAGAGCTGGTTAAAAGACTAAAAGCAGAAGTATTTACAGATCACACTTCTCCAGCTCTTTCCAGAGCAACAAATCCAAACAGGGCTATGCCTTCTGTTACTTTCTTTCAGTTTACAGATGCTGAAAACTTTCATTTCAAGTTTCTATCTCCTAGAAGTGGGGTGGAAAAAAAAAGCTGGTTATTATTCCTAAACCCATTGAAATTGCATTTGTGGCATCCAAATGGATTTTTTTTTCTAAGCAGGATGTTGGATTGACAGTAAAGCAGCCGCCCTGCTACAAACGAAAGCAAAAATTAATAAGAGACCTTAGCAAAAGAAAGACTATTGGTTTTGCACACCCAGAGCAAATTGGCTGGATTTAGAAGAGCACACTTTGATCTTTTCCAGACTAATTACTGCTCTGTGGTTTGACTGTTTTGTGCATTCGTTGCCCTTCATACAAAACCGAAACTGCTATGGAGCACAGCTGTAATACAAATGAAAATTTGACATTCAGTAAACAAAGCATGGCAAGGGTCATTCTTTCAGCACAATAACTGCATAATACAATTTTAGAATGCCTTTTGTATACAAAAAAAAAATGACACATTTTAAGGCAGTTTTGAACTCAGAGTAGGCAGTCAAGGCTGTTTGTAAAGGACAGAGAAATTGCTCCTAACTCTGATCCATAAATACAGATGGAAAACAGTTTTATTTCAACATTGTAGAAATGCTAAGGAATTTACATATTTACAGAAATAAATGTGTCTGTTTTTTAGAAGATGGATTTTCATTTGTCTATAAGGTTAATTGGGAGCAGATTTCTTAAGTAGCTGTTCACTGGAGCAATAATGGTGTTTATTCACCAATACCATTCTGGATTTGCTTCTGGGAAAGAATTCAGAATATTGTATATGTGGACTTTCTATTAAAATATTTAATGCTATATTTTCAGAAAATTGAATAATGAATTAAATATTATAAATGAATATTTTCAACAACCCTGTTTGAGGAATTTTTCAATTTTTCATTATTTATATATCCCCATAATTATAAAGGCATCAGTCTCTTTCCTCGTAAGAGATATGTTTAGCTTGTAACCAAGTTATCCTTCTCAAGGGCACTTTAAATACTTTGCATTTTTAATATGGTTTTGATGGCCATTTTAACAAGTTGTACAATAAGTCATCATCAAATGACTAAAAAATGGATCAAGTAAATTGAAAAGCTTTCATATTACACTTGATTCAGTTTGTATCTAAATCAACTTAAGCTTTGAAGCTAAACAAACGTTACCTGGTTTTTTTCAACACACATATGTATGCAACTTCAAAGTATCTATGCTTAAAAGTCAGAGGATTTTCAATAATTTAGCTATCTAAAGCTGAAATATTTGAAATATAAAGAAAGTGATAAAAGAAAGTGATCTGTGAGAAACATTTCTAGCTAGGCTAGGAAAAAAAAAAAACACACCATCCCTTTTTTTATGCTTTATTTCTCTCAAACTTTTGAAAAGAGGTGATGCAAAGAATATTGATGATATAGTTCATTTAATTAACAATTCATTAGAAACTGAAAAAAAATACTTATCTGGGATGACCACAGCTGAGACAGTGTACGAGGGGTGTTAAAGGTTGGAAATATTGAGCTCTTCCCTTCACCCATTTACAAATACCACAAATAACCAGTAAGCTTTGAGCAAGCTTTCTCTAACATCATTTCTTTAATTGCTATATGAATTATATAAATTTTATGATCTTTAGTGCCTCCCCCTTTTGCTTTCAAAACTTAGCTGGATACATCCTTCATATACACACAAAGCTGTTTTCTAAATGCCTGTTTCTGTCTAGCTCATTTACCTTTACCTAACAGAACAGCTCTCCTGGGGGTGGGGGGCGGGTAGAGTAGTTACCTATTCACAGCAAGAGACTTGAGAGTTCAGTACAATAGATTTTCACAATACGTTTAGGAGAGGCCCAGAGCTACAGTGCTAAGCACCATGTGGAAAGGTAGATAAATACATAGAGATAGAGCCATAGACCTCAGCCAAGTGGAGTGAAGAATAACAGAGAATCTATAATGCTTTCTACTTCAGCAGCAATCAAACCCAACCTCTGCAAATTAATCAGCCTGCAAAACACCAAGAATAGAGAAAAGAGGATATTGATTCCTGGAGAAGTCACCTATATTTTATTTTCCCATTAAAAATAATCACAGAATGCTATTCTAAAATACGAACATTTTCCCCCATGAAGTATAAAACAGACCAGTTCCTTTTTGCTAATACTTCTGAGATTATCTCAGAATGACTCCACAAAACACTTTTAATTTTCATCTGGGGAGAAAATTGTTAAGTAAACCCTTCAAGCATTATTTGCCATGCATGCAATGTTTTTCCTTAAGGGTGTTCAAGTCCTGGGGTTATAGTAATTTACTGACAACTCAGTTTAGTGCACTTTTGTGCACATTAACAATTTAATATCCCTTTCCATTTGCTTTTGTCCTACATCATGGCTTTAGATTTGGAAACTATCTGCAAAGCTACAAGAGATTTAAAAATACTTTTACTTTTTCCTTTTCAAAATAAGTTGTCTCACTAAATACCTAAATTAAAGACCCCTTCTAACTTACCCCACTCAAAAATTAAAAATAAATATGTTTATTGAGGTAGAAATTTTTACCAAAAATGTAATTTTGAAAAGCAAATTAGGTTTTATTTAGCTGAGGAAGCTGTTTTCCATAATGTTTTCTTAATTATCCTATAAAATAATAAAGAATTCTTTCATGTGCTACACAATCAATTATAGCTTTATGATTGAAAGACTTTTGAACTCTGCCCCTCCCCCCAAATGTTTAATGTTCCAAGTTTGTGCTTTGGGGGTTGTTAGAGTCACAAGTTCTGTTTTAAATTAAACACCTAATTAAAAGGAAGCCATTCATAAATAGCAATGTGCTTAAATCAGAATGGAATAATAGTGGTTCCACATATGTCCCGTTTTCCCACAAGGCTCTTACAACACTTTTTCCCCAGGAACAAACTGAAATTTGTCAATGAGCTCGATTGCAACCCAGACATCTTTGCTGAGCATGCAAAGTAGCCACTATTATCTCCAGCGTGTTGTGGTGTGAGAGAATGGAAGCAATTGTCATCTGCCTCTAGAAATACCCCTAAAGCAGAGTGTCCTCACAGGTTATTCTGAGACTATTACCAACATTACTTTGCTTCCTTCTGGCAAGAACCTAACTCCATCCAGACCAAGAGAGAAAAAGAAAAAAATCTCAACCTTTGGGTGAAATGTGAGTACTTTCAGGAAATCTCATAAAAAAAAAAAAACAAAAAAACAAAAAACAAAAAACAAAAAAAAAACTACTGAACATATAATGGGGCTTTTAACTGCTCCCCAAACCAGTTTTCATCTTCTTAAGGTTGGAGGTTACAGGGTACTTTTAAAAATCGGTTTAACACTTACTGATTACTGAGAAGATTAAAGGCATAAATGGACAAGTCTGGATGTCAGGACTGTTACCCAAGCCTTCATTCACACCACCACTGTGTTAGTGTCTGCTTTTCATTTTCTGTGCATTCAAATGCTCACCAAGAAGATTTGAAAATTTCAGGATTCATCAAGAGCCGGAGCAGAAGATAGCATATTCTGAGTATTCCATCATTAAGTGAGGGCTGGTTGTAGAGATGATCGCCCTCTGACCTTAGGAAGTTATTTCACGTTTCTCTTCCCCAAATACAAAGTAGGGATAAAAGATAGCTTTGTGGGATGAAGCCTGACATGAGTGAATGAATGAAATTGTGTCTTTAAACGATTTGAAGTCAGGTGCAATTTAGGTTAAAAAAAAAAAGTACCTTTAACACATTGTGATCTTACATCAAAGCAAAGGGAATGTAATCTGGTTCTTTTCCATCTGAACAAATCCAATAGCAATCATGCTTATTAAATATTTGCACGTAGTTCTTTCTGTGATAAAATTTGTACTGTCATCCAGGAACTAATTATCTCAAATGAGAGACTGTATGTGAAAGCACTTTGTAAAGTGTAAAGTACTACCCTTGTAATAATAATAGTAATAGGTATTAAGTGCTTACCTTGTACCAAGCAATATGTTCTGCAAGGGTTTATTTAAACCCCACAGCAACCTTGGGAGATAGATGCTATCATTGCCACTTTACAAGTGACAAACCTGAGAGACATTGAGTCACTTGCCCGTTCCACACAGCAAGAAGGAGAAACCTAGGAAGCAGCCCAGGTCTGTCAGATTTCCAAACCCAAGCACACCATTCACACTGCACTAGGTAAGGGACTGTTATGACAATGATGACCTTTTTCCCATATTACAATACAGTGTTTTTCCATGACTAACAATTATACCTCCGAAAATAGATGTTGTCATATAATTGTGGAAGTTGAAACATGGCATGTTTTGTTCATACAAGCCTTTTTCCAAATTACTCTTCTTATGCAGTATTTACTTTTATAGAAAAGTAAATATTGTACCATAGAAGAAGAAATTGCTTTTGTTCTTATTTTGTTGCTTATATAAGTGCTAAAAACACAAACCATCACATCATTACTTGTTAATAGCTACATTTTAAAATATTTGATATTAACCACTAATGGCACCAGAACATATTGGTGACAGTGACACTATAATAAAATGCTTTGATGTATTCAAATAAATATATAATTGCCAATTCTACATTTGAATTTTCTAATCTGTAAATTTCCTGGTATGAAAGTAACAGTTCAATAAATAAAACAATTTTCACTAAATCATTTTAGTTAAGAATGTATAAAAATCATATTTTTCAAAGATTCACCCTATCACTTTTGTTATGATAGCAGTAAACTCTACTTTAGAAAAAGAAAATCTGTATCAGAGAAAAGCTATTATAGGTGGTGAAACAAAATATTTTAATTTCTTCTAAAAGTTTAGTAGATGAAAAATTGGCCCAACCATTTAGGGATACTTCTAACTTTTAAAACATTTTATAAGAAAAAAATCAATTCCAAATACCCATTCGCCACAATTTATATTTCAGAGTATTGCAGTTAATTTTGGAACATGGTATATGAAAGAGAAAAGGACTAAGAGTTCAAAATACAAGCCTTGCTAGAATAATGGACTGTGATAATTGGGGGTTTAGTGACAATGCAGAGGAAATATTTTCTAATATCAAAATATTTTCCTCATTCTACCATTATAGTTCTGTGAAAAGTTTGGGAAAAGATTAGAAGCTATGTTTTGAAGAAACTTGGTGTGAACTTTGCTAACAACAATCCAAATAAGGTTTTAGATTACTCTTTCAAGAAATTGCAGTATTTCATGCAAAACGGTATCCACTTTACCACTAAGGTAATTTTTTACTCACAACGAAATGAAAATCTATATTCTGCTCTCCCTTGCATGTCTCTTTAAAACTTCAAACCAGAGGAATGAGCCACATTTTGGGACCGTTTTCTTTTTTAATCTTCTTCACTCTTCTATTCTGTTTCTAAAGGGATACTTAGTTTTAACTAGATTGCAATTTCATTTGAAAAGAATTGAACAGGTTTTCTAGAATGAGTTAAAGATTACCCATTGAGAGTATTTTTGGCAGCCACCTTTAAAGATGCAAGGATCTGTAAAAAAATGGCACATCTAGATTTAATACAGATAATACTTGGTTCTTTGAGATAGAAACGATGTAATTGTGATATTGGCAGGAAAGATATGTAAGATGTGCTTTTCACTTCTACCATCTCTTTGGACAAGCAGAGTTTTCTTTGTAGAATTTTATTACATTGAGAATGCTAAATACATTAGTGGATTTCCTATATAATGGCAGTAGAAGCTTCTACTGTTGTTTTTAATTCAAATGGTTAAATATACACAATATTATTTCATGTTACTTATAAGTAGAGTGTGAAACTCAAGGCGTGTGGTAAGAAGTATTAATTATCAGATCACTTCTCTGAAAAATAAAGAGGAAAGTATTAGACTCCTAGTTTTGTAAGTAGACACCTAAACAAATAATTGAAGCAAGCTGGAGAAAAGCCAAAGGTGAAAACAAAAACTACTAACAACAAATAACAAATAACTAAGAAAAGGATATTTTGTTCTTTTTTGGCTTTTTCTTTTCATTATATCTTTGTGATGGATGCTAACTAACATTATTTCAGTAATTATTTCACAATATACATAAGTCAAACCATTAAAAATTCATAATAAATAACAAAAATGTTTCCCTATGTGCCAAGCACTATGTCATTTTGCGAAAGTTATTTAATTAATTCCTGATAACAACCACATGACGTAGGTAGGTTTCCATTTTACAAATGAGGAAAAAGAAGCTTAAAGAGTTAAATAACTTGTCCAAAGTCACAGACTGAATTCTGTGAAAATCTTCAACATAGTCTTGTAACTTTTCCTCATTGTTCAAGAGCTATGAAAATAATGAAAAACACAACTTCTTTATTCACATTGTCTAAGACCTATGATAACAAAATACACATTGGGACTGTGGTTCCACATGAAGAAACTTAGAAATAAGGACTTCTGGTATATGTTAAATATACATTTCTTATGTTGTAAGCACTGGGCCAGGTGTCCATGATACAATGATGAAAGAGAATGGAGTCCTTGCCCTCTGAATGAGCATAGTCTAAAAGAAGACAAATATCTAAAAGGTAAATGCAATAAAACAAGAGAAGTGCTATAAAATAATAATAACAGCTCATCCTTTTTGAGCACCTACCATGTGCCAGTCATTGTTAACAAGCACCTTATATATTTACTCAAGTAATCCTCACAGCAATCTATGAGAGAGTTACTAAAGAGATAAAGAGGTATATTTAAGATTTGTTGGAACAGAGAAGAAAGCTCTTTCACTCTACCTAGATAGGTCAGATGTTTGAGCTGAGTCCTATAGGACGTATATGTCCCCAAGAAGCAGTGATGTACCAGTCAGTATAATGCAACATAGGCCACAGGAACAAAAATACCCCAAATCCCATTGGTTTATAACAAAGATATATTATAGTTGCTCACAAAATTCATCAGGTAGGCTCAGGGACTCTTCATGTCTTCTCACTTTGGGACCCAGACGGACAGAGCTTTCACTATCTGGAGCATCACCAGTTGCAATAAGCAAGAAAAGGGGATGTCATGAATCATACACTGGCTCTCCAAATCTCTATCTATAACACATGTGTCACTTCTGCTCTGTTTTCATTTGCCAAAGCAAGTCACATGGTCACACATAGCTTTGATGGGGAACAGAAGTGTCATCCTACAATCTACCCAGGAGTAAGAGAACAGGAATACTAGAGAAAAACCTTAATGCCTACCAAGGGGTGGAGAGGGTAAGTAAACCAAAGATAAAGGACATATGCAAAGGAATGAGAGTGAAAGAGTGTTTGGTACATGGTAGTTTTTATTATAAAAACACAGGATGTACATAAGAGAAAAGTATGAGAAGGAGAGAAGTCAGGTGAGCGCAAATCATGAAGACTCTCAACACACGTGGGAAGTTTAGACCTCATCTTTTAGACCATAGGAAGCTGTTGGAGGATTTTAAGCAGAGGAGAAATACTGTCAAAATTTTCATTCAGGGGGTGCCTTGGTAGCTCAGTTGGCTAAGCGTCCAACTCTTGATTTCATCTCAGGTCATGATCTCAGGGTCATGAGATTGAGCGCCAAATGGGGCTCTGCACTAGGTGTGAGACTGCTTAAGATTCTCTCTCTCTCCCTCGCCCACCACTCTGTCCCTCCCCTGCTTGCTTTATGCATGCACACATGTACACTTTCTCTTTCTCTCGAAACAAAAAAAAATTTTTTTTTCATTCAAAAAGACCTTGCTAGCTGAAACAAGAAAGAAAAATTACAAGAGGGAGAGCCTGGGTGGCTCAGTCAGTTTCTGTTCAGGTCATGATCTCACGGTTCATGAGTTCAAGCCCCTCATAGGCTCTGTACTGACACTGTGGACTCTGCTTGGAATTCTCTCTCTCTCTCTCTCTCTCTCTCTCTCTCGCTCTCGCTCTCGCTCTCGCTCTCGCTCTCCCTGCCCCTCCCCCCACTCTCAAAATAAATAAATAAACTTTTAAAAAAATAATGAAAAATTAGAAAAGATTAGAAATGAGGACACTATATGAGTTTCCCATCCTGTGTAACAAGTTACCACAGATTTAGCAGCTTAAAACAACACAATTTATTATCTCACAGTTTTGATAGGTCAGAAGCTGAGTTTAGCTAAATCCTCTGCCTCCAGGCCTCACTAAATTGCAATCCAAGTGTCAGCTGAGTCAGCAGAGGATCAACTGAGGAAAGATCCACTTCCGAGATCTTTTATATTGTTGGCAGACCCTGTTTTTTAAGGGTTCTTACATGATTGAGTCAGGCCCACCCAGGATAATCTTGACTGTCAGTTGATTTTGATATTAGTTGATTCAGGACCCTACTTATATCTGAAAAATCCCTTTACCTTTGCCATATTTTGTAGGCTGGAAGCAAGTCACAGGTCTTGCTCACATTCAAGGGAAGAGGATTCTACAGGATGTGAACACCAGGGACTGGGAATCATTGGAGCCATCCTACAGTCTGAGCACAAAAGGAACCAAATGAAAGGACATTTCAAGCGTCCAGGTAAAAAGTTTTAAGTCCCCAGACTAAGTTAGATTCAAAAATGTTTAAAAGATATAAATACAAGGGGGCCTGGGTGGCTCAGTCAGTTAAGAATCTGACCCTTGATTTTGGCTCAGGTCGTGATCTCACGATGTGAGATGGAGCCCCAAGTAGAGTTCTGTGCTGACAGCACTGGAGCCTACTTGGAATTCTTTCTTTCTTTCTCTGCCCTTCCCCTGTTCACACACACACATGCTTTCTCCCTCTCCCTCTCTCTCAGAATAAATAAACATTAAAAAAATAAACATACACCTTATATATAATTTGAATTTTTATCTAACTTTAGGTAATTATTAGTTTGGTCCTTTTTCTCTTATCTGTAGAACTAAACTCTGATCATATTCAAAGTAAATGTTTTGAAGTGTTTTGAAATTTAAAAGAAAAGAGCCACAAATATTTCAAATACCTGAATCATTCTAGCCAAAAGTAAAAATAAAGCAAAATATATGAATATCAGATTGCCAAATGTTTTATGACTTGAAAAATAGGGTACAGAATATAATTGATAAAATTTATGTTGCATTTTTTATAGATTTCTATGAAAGCAATTGTTTTAAAACATATACACACACAATATACACACATACATTTGTATAATTTTTCAATGTGAAATAATTTAATGAGTATTCTGTGAGTTCTTAGCTTATATAATCTGAACTCTAATTCTGGAAAAAAATTAAAACTGAACAAATGTTAAGATGTCAGTTGAGCCAAGGGCTAATGCACTCAGGGCTGAAATGCAGAGACATTTAATAGCTGTCTTAGAAAGTGACAAACTATATGCCTCAATTGGCTCTAACTAGAAATATCAGTCACATGTTCTTATTATGAGCTATAATATCTTTAAAAAAATTTTTTTACATTCATTTATTTTTGAGAAACAGAGTGAGACAAAGTGTGAGCTGGGGAGGGGCAGAGAGAGAAGGAGAGAGAGAATCTGAAGCAGGCTCCAGGCTCTGAGCAAGCGGTCAGCACAGAGCCTGATGTGGGGCTCGAACCTACGAATTGTGAGATCATGACCTGAGCTGAAGTCGGACACTCAACTGACTGAGCCACCCAGGTGCCCCAGTGAGCCATAAAATCTATGATTGAATAAAGGGAGAGAAAAACAAAGGTAATGTTCATTGACGTCTATATATCTATTACCCTGTTACACCTTTAGAGAACTTCTTAATGCCTGCATTCTTGAAATGCAACAAAATGATTAATAAAATTATTTTAGATTCTATGTCAGCTACCATATAATTCAGCTGAAATTAGAGCAACCAGAAATTGTCGGAGACCAGATTAGAATGCATGCAAAACACGTTGTGAAGAGGTTGATTTCACTCCTTTAGGACCCACATGCACTGGTTAAGAAAGTTGTGAACAATCTTTAAATGAAAATTCAATCTCTGGACTTATCTTTAACCTGAAAGTGGAAACCAGGGAGGAAAAAGTCCCAAATTTTCATTATCCCTCAAAGACAAATGTTATCAATCTCTGCTACTCAGAATATCCAGGGCTCTCAAAGACTCATCATTCATGTTTTGCATCCTGGGCTTTGGAAAATGTCAT